>NW_027507787.1:111540618-111802442 GCF_037356315.1 Lithobates pipiens
CCTTTTTCTGACATTTGTTGATTACACGTTAAAATATTTTTTGGTAGAAAATCACTTAGAACCCCCAAACATTATATATATATTTTTAGTAGTCCCCCCTAGAGACTAATATGGTGGTTGTTGCAATATTTTATGTCGCACTATTTGCGCAGCGGTCTTTCAAATACGATTATTTTTATCTTTTTTAATTACTTTAACCACTTCAGCCCTGGACTAATTGTCAGCCTAAGGACCAGAGGTCTTTTTACAATTTCGCACTGCTTTAACTGGTAATTGCGCGGTCATGCAATGTTGTTCCCAAACGAAATTTGCGTCATTTTCTTCCCACAAATAGAGCATTCTTTTGATGGTATTTGATTGCCTCTGCGTTATTTATTTTTTACGATATAAAAGGAAAAATACTGAATTAAAAAAAAAAAAAAAAAGATTTTCTACTTTTTGTTATAAGAAAAATCAAATGAACTAAATTTTTGTCATACATTTAGGCCAAAATGTATTCAGCCACATGTCTTTAGTAAAAAAAAGAAATGTCAATAAGCGTATATTTATTGGTTTGCGCAAAAGTTAGAGCGTCTACAAACAAGAGTACATTTTCTGAAATTCACACAGCTTTTAATTTATAACTGCCTATCTCATTTCTAAAATGGCAGGGCAGAACAACCCCCCCCCCCCCCCAAATGACCCCATTATGAAAAGTAGACACCCCAAGGAAATTGCTGAGGTGCATGTTGAGCCCATTGAATATTTTTTTTTTGTCCCAAGTGATTGAATAATGACACAAAAAAAAGTTTACAAAAAGTTGTCACTAATTGGTATATTACTCACACATGCCATAGTAATATGTGGAATTGCACTCCAAAATATATTCTGCTGCTTCTCCTGAGTAAGGGAATACCACATATGTGGGACTTTTTGGGAGTCTAGCCGCATACGGCCCACCGAAATACAATCACTGCCTTCAGGATTTCTAAGGGTGCAAATTTTTGATTTCACTCCTCACTACCTATCACAGTTTCGAAGGCCATAAAATGCCAAAATTTGCACAAAGTTGTCACTAAATGATGTATTGCTCACACATGCTATGGGCATAAGTGAAATTACACCCCAAAATAAATTCTGCTGCTTCTCCCGAGTACGGGGATACCACATGTGTGAGACTTTTACACAGCCTGGCCACATACAGAGCACCAACATTGATAGTACCTTCAGACGTTCTACGAGCAAAAATGACGCATCTAATTTCTCAACCACTTATTACACTTTTGAAGGCCCTGGAGTACCAGGACAATGGAATTGCCCACAAAATTACCCCATTTTGGAAAGCAAACACCCCAACGTATAATCTGTGAGGCATAATGAGTCTTTTGAACGGTTCATTTTTTTCCAGAAGTTTTTGGAATATGTGGAAAAAAGTTAAAACGCTTTTCTTTTTTTACACATAATTGTCAATTTGTAAGATATTTCTAACACATAGCATGTATATAGCAAAAATTACACACCAAAATACATTCTGCTAGTCTTCCCGAGTATGGCGATACCACATGTGTAGGACTTTTACTCAGCCTGACCACTTAGAGAGGCCGAACATTGAAGTACGTTCAGGCATTCTAGGAGCGTAAATGACACATGTCATTTCATTCCTACCTATCACACTTTTGAAGGTCCTGGATCACCAGGACAGTGAAATTACTCACAAAATTACCCCATTTTGGAAAGCAAACACCCCAACGTATATTCTATGAGACATGTGCTGCAAATAGGTACTCGGGTACTCTAATGGGCTGGAGATAGGTACTCAGGTACTCTGATGGCCTGGTGACTGGTATTTGGGTACTCTGAAGGGCGGTGACAGGTACTCATATGGACTGTGACAGGTACTTGGGTACTCAGATGAACTGTGACAGGTACTCAGGTACTCGGATGAACTGTGGCAGGTACTTGGATGAACTGTGGCAGGTACTTGGATGAACTGTGGCAGGTACTTGGATGAACTGTGGCAGGTACTCGGATGAACTGTGGCAGGTACTCGGATGAACTGTGGCAGGTACTCTGATGAACTGTGGCAGGTACTCTGATGAACTGTGGCAGGTACTCGGATGAACTGTGGCAGGTACTCGGATGAACTGTGGCAGGTACTCGGATGAACTGTGGCAGGTACTCGGATGAACTGTGGCAGGTACTCGGATGAACTGTGGCAGGTACTCGGATGAACTGTGGCAGGTACTCGGATGAACTGTGGCAGGTACTCGGATGAACTGTGGCAGGTACTCGGATGAACTGTGGCAGGTACTCGGATGAACTGTGGCAGGTACTCGGATGAACTGTGGCAGGTACTCGGATGAACTGTGGCAGGTACTCGGATGAACTGTGGCAGGTACTCGGATGAACTGTGGCAGGTACTCGGATGGACTGTGGCAGGTACTCGGATGGACTGTGGCAGGTACTCGGATGGACTGTGGCAGGTACTCGGATGGACCGTGGCAGGTACTCGGATGGACCGTGGCAGGTACGCGGGTACCCTGATGGACCGTGGCAGGTACTCGGGTACCCTGATGGACCGTGGCAGGTACTCTGATGGGTGCTGACAGGTCCTCTTTATTGGGGTGGGGCGATAGGTGTGCTTGATGTGTACTGTAGGAGGTAACGAGATGTTACCGCAATCTCCTCCTCACACACGATCGGTGTGTGAGGAGGAGAACCCGTTAACATCTCTTACCGCGGTTTGTTTACATTTTAGTGATCGGCTGTGAAAGGATCACAGCCGATCATGTGGGTAAACAGCCGGCCAATGGCTGTTTACCAGCGTCGGTGACGAGCAGTGTTCCTGGTGAACACGCCACCACCGACGTGCACGCTCACGATCGTGCGCATGCACCGTGCACAGTCGGGGTGTGACCATCTGTGATCGGCCGTGACTTCATCACGGCTGATCACGTGGTAAACAGCCATAACCAATGGCTGTTCACCCCCTTTGGTGGCGAGCGGTGTCTCCGTGACACGCCTCCACCGACGAAACGGATGCGCACGCACGATCGCACGCACTCCCTGTTTTAAACGGGAGGCTGTCGCCTCCCGCCACAATAGGTGCGCCGCCTGGCCATCATTTGACGGCCCAGACCAATTTTAAGCTTTGAATGACAATTACTCAGTCATGCAACACTGTACCCAAATTTTTTGTCCTTTTTTCCCCACAAATAGAGCTTTCCTTTGGTGGTATTTGATCACCTCTGGGGTTTTTATTTTTTGCGCTATAAATGAAATAAGACAGAAAATTGGGGAAAAAAACGCATATTTCTTTGTTTCTGTGACAGAATTATGCAAATTATTAATTTTTCTTCATAAATTTTGGCTACAATATATACTGCTACATATCTTTGGTAAAAAATAACCCAAATTAGTGGATATTATTTGGTCTTTGTGAAAGTTAGAGTCTACAAGCTGTGGTGTGAATCATACAAAATTGATCACATCTGATGTACTGGTGGCCTATCTCAATTCTTGCGACCCGAACAAGTCAGGAAAGTACAAATACTCCCCAAATGACCCCTTTTTGGAAAGTAGACATTCCAAGGTATTTAGTAAGGGGTATGGTGAGCTTTTTGATGTCATTTTTTTCCCACAATTCTTTGCAAAATTACGTTTTTTTTTTTTTTTTTTTTTCCACAAAATTGTCATTGTAATAGGTTATTTTTCTCACGTGGCATGTGTATACCACACATGACACCCCAAAAAAAATTCTGCTACTCTTGAGTATTACAATATCACATGTGTGGGACTTTCACAGCCTGGCCACATAGAGAGGCCCAACATGCAGGGAGCGCCATCAGGTGTTCTAGAAGCATAAATTACACATCTAACTTGTTGACTACCTACTACACTTTTGAAGGCCCTGGAGCACCAGGACAATGACACGTGGCACTGATGACAGATGGCACTTATACATGGCAGATGGCACTTATACGTGGCACAGATGGCACTAATGCGTGGCACCGATGATGCGTGACACGGATGCCAGATGGCACGTGACACTGACAGGTGGCACTGATGACAAATGGCACTGATATGTGACACTGATGACACGTGGCACTGATGACAGATGGCACTTATACGTGGCACTGGGGACAGGTGGCACTGGGGCGGATGGCACTTTTTTTCCTTTTTTTTTCACTTACGGCCACTGCAGCCGTTCATCTCTCCCCTCCCACGTGCTCTGTGTGAGGAGGGAGAGCAGCGCTGAGAGATGATCTCATGTTTACATATGAGATCATCTCTCATTGGATAGGCCGATCGCGCTGTAAACGGCCGATGTGATTGGCCGTTTACAGCGATCTGTGTTTGCCTGTCTCCGGGGCACACGGCAAACACAAAACTTCCCCGATGCGCGCCCGCGGCGGCGTACATTGCGGAAGTAAACACGAACGTCCAGGGACGGCCTCACGGATGAAAGCGTCCGCTCTATAGCCGTCATTCGGCTATAGCGTGGGCGGGAAGCGGTTAAATTGCCATAAATGTTTGAAATCAAAAATTTTTTCTTTTTTGCCAAAAAACATGTGCGGATTTCTTCCAGTCACAAGCTGTATTGTGCCCTCCAGCCTGTGTCTTAGACTAAGAGGTAGATAAAGCCTCCATAAACTTACATGTTGTAATCCTCCCACATTGTATTTAGCTGGTTAGTGGGCATGGAAGAGGAGGAAGGGAGGGGGCTGTCGTATACGACCGTGTTTACACCCGCTTGTGTGACTCTATAGTCACATGTGCTGCTCAGGTGTGATGGGGAGGAAATGCTCAGCATAGAAACGGAGTACGTGCAGAGTTGCCACCACAGCTACAAATTTCTAGCTGAATTGAGGACTTGGACAGATGTTTTTTTGCAGAATACAGAAAACAAATCTCATAGCAGGTATGAACAGCATGTAAATGCAGCATTGTTTTTTTACGATGCAAGTTTAGTGACACTTTTAACTGTTAATAATGGGCTTAATTTTATTATTCTCACTCTGACATTTTTGCACAAAGGTATGTGCATTTATGTATGTGGGAGTCGGGGGTTCTCAGATTTGGGGGGGGGGGGATTTCAAGTGCAGGGAGGGGGGGTGTGTGTAAGCGATCCTGCCTAGGGGAGGTTTAAGACCGTTGGTTAGATAAAGAACCTTTTATTTGTCAAAATTAGTCGTATTGCCAGAGATTAACCCAAATGATTTATTTGGAGTTAGTTTAGTATGGCCATTGACTCCCCTCCAGTCTGAAGGACTGTAATCTGGTTTATAAAGTTGGGAGACCCCTGGTATGGATGGGTGGTTCTAGATGGGACATATACACTCACCAGTCACTTTATTAGGTACACCTGTTCAATTGCTTGGTAACACAAATTGCTGACCAGCAAATCACATGGCAACTCAGTGCATTTAGGCATCTAGCTGTGGTGAGGACGACTTGCTACAGTTCAAAACACGAGCATCAGAATGGGTAAGAAAGGAGATTTAGGTGACTTTGAACGTGGCATGGTTGTTGGTGCTAGATGGGCTGGTCTGAGTATTTCAAAAACTGCTGATCTACTGGGATTTCCGTGCACAACAATCTCTAGGGTTTACAGAGAATGTTTAAAAACGATAAAATATCCAGTGAGCAGTAGATGTGTGGATGAAAATGCCTTGTTGATGTCAGAGGAGAATGGGCGCACTGGTTTGGGATGATAAAGGGAACAGCAACACATTGAAGCTTGAAGCAGATGGGCTACAGCAGCAGAACACCACACCAGGGGCCACACCTGTCAGCGGAGAACCTGAAACCTGGGGCTACAATTAGCACAGGCTCACCAAAATTGGACAAGGTTGGAAAAATGTTACCAGGTCTGAGGAATCTTGATTTCAGCTGTGACATTACGATGGTGGGGTCAGATATTGGCATAAACATGAAAGCTTGGATTCATCCTGCCTCATTTTTAACAGTTCAGGCTGGTGGTGATGGTGTGGGGGATTTTTTTTTATTTTTTATTTTTTTTTACACCTTTTGGTCCCCTTGGTACCAATTGAGTATTGTTGCTGGCCACGTCCATCTCTTTGACTACAGTGTACCCATCTTCTGATGGCTACTTCCAACAGGATAATGCAGCATGTCCCAAGGCTAAAATTAAGAATGGATAATAGAGCATCAAACTTGGACTTTTTAAGCACATCAGTAAACCATTTTAAAATTTAAATATATTTATTACATCATTTAAAAAGAAGGTAGACAGACAATGTGCTTTAAAATCATGCTAATGTATACTGCCTATGTAGTACGGTATTAGCTACTCATACATCAGATAATTGCACTACAAAAATTGAAAAAACAGTCTCTATGGTATGATTGGTTCCAGAGTGCTTGATGTACTGTAGAATTATGGTGCACTTGGCTCCCAATTAATTGTAATGTGGCACATGCTAATTTTGTATCCACAGTACCACTCTTTGGTGATACAAATTACAATTTCTATCCATCCCACAAAACACAAATCATCTTAAACTGTTTTTTTGAACATGACAAAGAGTTCACTGTACTCCATTGGCCTCCACAGTCATCAGATCTCAATCCAATAAAGTACCCTTGGAATCTAGTGGAATGGGAAATTCGCATCATGGCAACTGCGTAATGCTATCATGTCAATATGACATGAGTTGCTGGTGATTGTGTGGCGCCCCTACCCACCTGTGAATCCCTCCATCCGGTTATCCCTTCTCCGTCACCCTCCCACTCTGTATGGACTACTTGTGTTATTTATCCAAGCCTATCTGTTGCCAGTGAGTGCCGACTCACATGCTAGTCACTAATTTGTGTGTTGTTTTTGTCCATTCATGTGAAGTCTAAAGATCAACTACTAATATATGGGCTTGTTGGAAAATTGTGCTTCGACCAGTGCTGCAGCCAATCGACTGCAGCGATGATCAATGCATTCTGACATCGGAAGCTTCCCCGCTGCCAGAATACAGTAGTGCAGCAGAATATTTCCCCATACACCTTGATTTGTGTGGATGGGGGAATCGGTAAAGTTTTAGTTTCAGGAGTGGTTTATTGAATAAGCAAAATTAAAAAGCGGTTCCAAGTACAACGCATATGTTGCAAAGTATGTACAGAATATTGCAACATTGCTTCCCGAATAAAAGCAGGAAAATGGGCCTAAGCCCCGAGGCAAGTACATGAATGCTATGCAGGTGCATCTGAGAAAATTAGAATATCTTTAAAAAGTTAATTTTATTTCAGTAATTCAATTCAAAAAGTGAAACTCCTTATATTGTATATAGATGTATACATTCCAAGCATTTTCTTTTTTGTATGATTATGGCTTACAGCTAGTGAAAACCCCAAGTTCAGTATCTCAGAAAATTAGAATATTACATAAGGCCAATATAGATTTTTAATACAGAAATGTTGGCTTATCGAAAAGCATGTCCATGTACAGTAGTATGCACTATACTAATACTAGGAGCACCTTTTGCATGAATTACTGCATCAATGCAGTGTTGCTTGGAGGCAATCAGCCTGTGGCACTGCTGAGGTGTTATGGAAGCCAAGGGTTCCTTTGATAGCAGCCTTCAGCTTGTCCGCATTGTTGGGTTTGGTGTCTTTCCTCTTGACAATACCAATACCTCTTATTCTCTATGGGGTTTAGGTCAGGCAAGTTTGTTGGCCAATCAAGCACAGTGATACAGTGATCATTAAACCAGGTATTGGTAGTTTTGGCAGTGTGGGCAGGTGCCAAGTCCTGCTGAAAAATATCAGCATCTCCATAAAGCTGGTCAGCAGAGGGAAGCATGAAGTGTTCTAGAATTTCCTAGCAGAGGGCTGTGCTGACTTTGGACTTGATAAAACACAATGGCCCAACACCAGCAGATGACATGGCTCCCTAAATCATCATGGACTGTGTTAAATTTTGCATTTCATTTGGAAATCAAGGTCCCAGAGTCTGAACAAAGAGTGGAGAGGCACAGAATCGTATGCTGGCACAATTAGTCAGGGTGAACTCCCCCCAATCCGTTATACCCACAATCACTATAGGAGATCCTCTTATACTCATACACCAGAAATAGCGGCCACGTTTAAAGAATATTACTGTATGAGGACTTGTATAGATCGCAACAGGAGGAAATGGGGGATGGAATGGACAGCTTTCTCAGGGATCTGAATTTCCCCTGTCTTAATGAGACAGAACTGAGTTAGATAGACCTATAACGATAGAGGAAATACAAAGGGTCACTATTGAGATGGCGCAGCAGAAATCCCCGGGCCCAGACGGACTCCTGACCGAGTTATATGGGCAGTACGGGAAGGGATTGCTTCCCGAGCTGTTGAGGGTATTGTATTGTTCATTGATAAAGGGAGAGCTCCCCTCAATGATGGAATCCATCATAATCACCATACACAAGGAGGGTTAAGACACACTTGATCCTGCCTCATATAGGCCTATCGCTTTATTAAACACTGACATAAAAATACTGGCAAAGGTCTTGGTGGCTAGGATGAATAAGGTTATACTGAAACTCATCCACCCCGATTAATCAGGTTTTATACCTGGAAGAACTACTAGCACAAATATACGGAGGATATGCTTGAATCTTCAGGTCCCTACTGATGAGAGTGGAGAGAGGGCTGTTTTGATTTTAGACGCCGCCAAGGCCTTTGACAGTCTTGAGTGGCAGTATCTCTGGAGAGTTATGGAGATGGCCCAATTTGTCCTGGGTTTCATTAAATGGGTAAACATGCTTTATAGGGCACCAGAAGCCAGAGTAAAGGTGAATTATGAAAAGTCTGATAAATTTAGACTGGGGAGGGGGACTTGTCATCCCTCCTCTTTGCCATTGCAATTGAACCCCTGGACATTGCCCTTTGGTCTTCTGCTCAGGTGAAGGGTCTTAGAAGGGGTGACTTGGAAGAAAAAGTAGCATTTTATGCGGATGACCTTCTGTTATTCCTTGGTGATACAGGATTCCCTTCGGAAAGCTATGGACATTAACAAATTTGAAAAAATTTCCGGACTTAAGATAAATTGAGAAAAATCTAGCCTTCTGCCAGTAGATCCTCTGGGAAGCCCCTTGCCTGAGGTGACCCAGATCCAAGTAGTAAGTACATTTAAATACCTAGGAATAAATGTATCCAGAGACCCTCAACAGTACGTAGCAGATAATATAATCCCGTTACTGAATACTTTTAGGAGGAAGACAAAAGTGTGGAAACACCTGCCATTATCTGTGGCAGGTCACTGTAATTTAATCAAAATGATATTGATGCTGCAGCTTCTCTATCTATTGCATAACTCCCCAATTTGATTACATAAAATGTGGTTTCAAAAGATAGACACGGTGTTCAGGAAACGGATCTTTAAGGGTGGATCGGCAAGAATTTGAGTACTTTGCAGTTCCAAAACAGGAAGGAGGAGTAGCGCTCCCACACCCCTTTAGCTACTTCCTCGCGTCACAACTCCAGTATATGGTGGGGGGTGTAATTTAGAAGGGGGAGAGGCAGGGAGAAAAATGCTCCTACAAAACACACCACATGACTCAATAGCGGAAGCTCTGGAGGCAGAATCCTTTCTATTAGGACTCCCTACTTTGGAGTTTGACGAGAGTGTGGGACACAGTGAAGGCTGTATTAAAATACAGAGGATTTAATGAGCAATACCCCCTTATGGAAGAATAGCAAATTGGGAGAACTGCAGAAGATGGGGACAGAAAGAATGGGAGATATGTGGAATAAAATGTATCGCTCAGCTATACCAAGACGGTGCCCTGAAAACCTTTCAGGAACTGAGACTATTTTGCTCTACCAAATCCTTCTGTAAGTATTTTCAGCTCAGGCACGCACTGTAGGAGCAGTTTAGAGGGAGGACTTTAGAATGGAGCACGATCCCAGTTCTTCAAAAAATAATGAATGCAGAAACAGGGAAAGGTTTAAAGGGGTTGTGAAGGTTCGCTTTTTATTTTCTAAATAGGTTCCTTTAACCTAGCGCATTGTTGGTTCACTTGCCTTTTCCTTTGATTTCCCTTCTAAATGTTTTTTATATAAGAGGATGTGGGAGATATCTCCGAAATAGAGTGGAATGGAATTCTTGAACTGGCTCGGTTAGTATCACTCCCTCTCGGAGGATGTCGTATCTGTACTTATTATATAGAACTTATTATTCTCCTCGTAAACTTTTTCAATTTGGCTGACGGCCGGACGCAAGCTGTCCCCCGGTGTGGAGACATGGAGGGAGATATGATTCACATGTTTTGGAGATGCCCAAAGTTGATCCGCTACTAGACGGAAGTGACAGGAACCATTGATCGGGTGTTTGGAACCTCCACCAGGATGGAGGCAAAGTATTGTCTCCTGGGATTAGTTGGAGTTGGAAACCCGGGAAGCAGGCAGATGGCGGTTCTGAGATGCCTATTTCAGGCACGGAAACTGATTGCCCTAAGATGGTTGTCGGTGTCGCCTCCGTCCGGTGGAGAAGGGATGAATAGCATGAATGTGGTAATTCTTAAAGAGAAACCATTATATATAAAACAAAGGACTTTAAAGAAATATTACAAGATGTGGAAACCTTGGTGGGAAGCCAGAGGGATTGATATGTGAATAATAGTGTGGAAAAATATTCTATCGCTGAAAAGTGACCCAATAGGAATTAAAGTAAGAGGGCAAATGAAGAGGATGGAAGCGTGTGAGAATGGGGAGGAGAGGGGAAGTGTGAGTAGGAATCTAGATTAATCTTGACATCAGGTTGGCCCCCATGATATCAATCCCCTCTTAAAGCGGAGGTCCACCCTAAAATGGACCTCCGCTCATCGTAATCCCCCCCCCTCCGGCGCCACAATCGGCACCTTTCAGGGGGGAGGGGGGTGCAGTTACCTGGATAATCCAGGTAACTGCACCCACTTCCGGGCTAGCTCTCTGCGGAAAGGGGCGTACGTTACGCCCCTTTCCGCAAGCGCCCGCCCCCTTCAGCAAGTGCCCCGCTGCCTGCTGGGAAACACACAGCTCCCAGAGGCAGCGGGGACTGTCCGGATTGCGCCGCGCGGCTCGCGCATGCGCAGTAGGGAACCGGGAAATGAAGCCGAAAGGCTCCATTTCCTGATTCCCATACCCAAGATGGCGGCGGCACGAGCGAGCGATCGGCTTCGGGTGCCGACATCGCGGGCGCGCTGGACAGGTAAGTGTCACTATTTAAAAGTCAGCAGCTGCAGTATTTGTAGCTGCTGGCTTTTAAAAAAAAAAAAAAAACGCGGAGTCCCGGTGGACTCCCGCTTTAAGCCACCCAAGATATGAACGATTTTTTTTTATATTCTTATCTGATAAGGCAATGGGAGGGAGGGGGGCTGAGGGGATGTTTAATTTTGATGTATTTTGTAAACAAAATAAATATCTTAATAAAGAAATAGTTGACAAAAAGAGGCACAGAATCCATGTTGCATGAGGTCCAGTGGGAAGTTACCATAGTGATGATTTGGGGAGCCATGTCGCTGTGTTTTTGTGCAAAGTCAACGCAGGTCCAGCTGAGTTTGACACAGAGAATGACATTGCCTGCAAAGACAAGGACTTGACTTCTTGATTGCCTCACTCTATCTTTTCGTGTCAAAGTATTAAATTCCAGACAGAAAAAATACAGTAAAGTGTACATCAACTTCTGAATCACCAAATTCGAATAATGTTAATACCTTCAACTCCTATATTAAACTGCTGTGTGATCTATATTTGGGGAGTGATAAGGGCCCTCGACTACCGACACCCTCTTTGGGGTCTAACTGTTTCGGAAGCGGGGACACCCTACCTCCTGTTTTTGAAGGTTTGAAAAACAGTGGTAACTGTTAAGACTTTGGTTAGCCCTTGAGATTGTTCAGTTTTAGCAGAATCTCTGGATCTCCCAGGGTGGCCTAAAATCGGCCTGGTTTACATTTGGTTCTAGCTCTATAGGCTTCAAGGTATGATCCATGGTGAAAGATTATAGTGTGGAACACACCAAAGGAGAAGATGGAAGAATAGAAGGAAAGTAGGAGGAAAAGTCGCCAAACCCAGAGGAATTTAGATTTATCCATTAGTGATCATCTATTCCAGGTATCAAGGATATTCCCATATATTGGGCCCAGGGTTCCCAGATTGCTTCAAAGTGATTGGACTTGTCTAGAAGTACACAGATTAATCCTTCCTGAGCCATAATCCAGGATATTTTGCTTTGTGGCTGCGACAGATACTTTAGGTTGTTTCCATGCCTTAGCTATGGAGAGTTTCGCCCCCGGCAGGATAAAGAGGATCAAAGTTTGTGTCTGTCTGGGGATTTTCGACACACAGCCATACAGTAGGGCTATGGATGGATTTTGGGTTATAGGACACTTTGTGACTTTACGTATGTGAAAAATAGCCCCAGACTGTGGCACCCTCTGAAGCATAGTGGAGATGTGGCAGGGAACATTACCGCTTATCTAGTGGGCACTAGATACCATCTTGTGAAAAGTTTTGATATTGGCTTCTAAGATTGATATATATTGTATATACCTTTTAGGGATCTATTAAACTACTCATGCCAGCCTTCTATGTCTCCTTCCTCCTGGAAATCCCTTTCTAATGATCTTATATGCGGTAGTTTGTCTGCATTTTTGGCCAGTGAAGCGTAGATGACTGATATTCCATCTCTTTGCTCCATGGTATTTCGTATTCATTAAAATTAGGAGGGTTTGGTTTGTTTTTCCAGCTAGCATTAAGGAAGTGGTATATTTGATAGAACCTGAATCTCTTAAATAGGAAGCTATTACGAGAAAGGACTGGATGGGGACTTTAGGATTTTAAAGGCACCAGTAATAAATTTGAAAGAAGTTTTCTTTCTAAACAATCAATATTGGTTTTATATAAATGTATTCAAAAAAATAGAAAATCATACAGATAGAAAGATTAAAAAGACTGTTAGACATAGGAAAAGGATCTATACACATAGGACAACTGCATCAGTATACATATCAAGGTGCAAATATTACAAAGATTCCATATCTATACAGGGGAACTAATCACCCACAGTAGAACCAAAATAGGTCAGTAGATATTATGATGGTGAACTGATGCAGGATCCAAGGGAAATGCCCGACATGTTTCGCGTTCTTACGGACAACGCTTCTTCTGGGGCGTGATTAAAATTATTTATATACCCAAAACCATCCGTAGGTGGCGCTAAAGGCACACGCATAGATGCTGGCAGTGTACTGCAATGATTAGTTCATATGAATAAAGCAGTTCTAGTAAAACACAGTCTAGTCCATACGGGGAAATTGGGGAGGAAAAATGCTGATGTCCCTGCTCACCTAGTATCCTGTTGCCATGCAGTGGAATAGAGCTGCATAGATGGCATCTTCTATATGTATCAGTGTGGAATATCCACCATGCTGCACATGTGACTGCAGGCAGAGTGATGAGAGGTCACATGTGCAGCATGGTGGATATTCCACACTGATACATATAGAAGTTGCCATCTATGCAGCTCTATTCCACTGCATGACAACAGGATACTAGGTGAGCAGGGACATCAGCATTTTTCCTCCCCAATTTCCCCGTATGGACTAGACTGTGTTTTACTAGAACTGCTTTATTCATATGAACTAATCATGGCAGTACACTGCCAGCATCTATGCGTGTGCCTTTAGCGCCACCTACGGATGGTTTTGGGTATATAAATAATTTTAATCACGCCCCAGAAGAAGCGTTGTCCGTAAGAACGCGAAACATGTCGGGCATTTCCCTTGGATCCTGCATCAGTTCTCCATCATAATATCTACTGACCTATTTTGGTTCTACTGTGGGTGATTAGTTCCCCTGTATAGATATGGAATCTTTGTAATATTTGCACCTTGATATGTATACTGATGCAGTTGTCCTATGTGTATAGATCCTTTTCCTATGTCTAACAGTCTTTTTAATCTTTCTATCTGTATGATTTTCTATTTTTTGAATAAATTTATATAAAACCAATATTGATTGTTTAGAAAGAAACTTCTTTCAAATTTATTACTGGTGCCTTTAAAATCCTAAAGTCCCCATCCAGTCCTTTCTCGTAATAGCTACTCACTAAGGATGATGGCACCATTTTGACCTGGTTATATCTGAGATATCCTCTAATTAGCCACTTTAGTGTGTGTGATATCTCGCATTCCTTTATTCTTTGTTTTCTTAAATAGGAAGATCCATTGTATCTTCGAAGTGCCCTAGGGGTAAGGGACCTGTTGCAGAAAAAAAATGCCCTATTTGGTACACTCCCTTATCCAGCCACCACTTAAATGCTGTGACATTCATGCCTGGTTGAAATTGTGGGGGTCTTGGAAGATATGTGCTAGCGGTTGTAGTTCAGAGACCAGGGAGGGAAGCCCCGTTTTGCCATCCCACAACTGGAGTGGGGGAGAGAATTGGAGGTCTATTTTTTGGGGCACAACAAAGTAGTTTAGTGTGTGAAGTGGTGCAGCGTGTGTCTCTATGGCTACCCAATCTAAATTTTTGACCTTGAGGTAGACTGTAGATAACTAGGCCAGCCTTGGCGCTTGGTAGTAGGTTTGGGGGGCTTAGACCTTCTTGCGTAGTCAAGTTAGAGTCCTTTGCGTGAGTCGTCGACCTCTTATCCCAGATGAACCTGGTACGACTTGAAATGATCTCTTTTGGTTGTGATTGGTAGAGAATGGAAGAGGTACCTCGGCCAGAGGTTTACTCTGCCCACCTAGGATAACTTGTGCTGGGACCAGTTTATAAGGTCGGATTCTAGTTTGCGGTATGTGGGTGGAAAGTTGGCCTGGTACAAGTGTTCAATTTTGGGTGTGAGGTTAAGACCTAGATATCTTATGGAGGTTTCCCCCCAACCAAATTTATTGGAGCCTTTCAATTGAGTTAGTCTGGCTGGTGGAAGGGCTATGTTCAGCGCTTGCGATTTTGTCATGTTGACCTGTAGGCCAGACACTGAGGCAAAGGTGTCCAGTAATGAACATAAAGTGGGTAGGGAGGTGTTAGGAGATGTTAGAAAAAGCAATAAATCAGCGCTTAGGGCGTATTTGTGGGTTTTGGTACCGCAATCCACTCCCCTGATATTTGGATTTGAGCGTACCGCTATTACTAGAGGTTCAATAACCATGGCAAATACAAGGGGAGATAGGGGGCATCCCTGTAGTTCCTCTGGCTATTGTAATTGGGTCTGCATGGTATCCCTGTAATGTTACTGTTGCTTCTAGAGTGGAGTAAAGGGCCTTTAAAGTTCCTAGGAAATTTTTGCCGAAGCCCCACCGTTGGAGGACAAGGAATGGGTAAGGCCAGGCTACCGAATCGAAGGCCTTCTCGAGGTATAATGAAAGGAGCCTTCCTTCCTGTTTGGGACCCCCCTGCCAACCCGATTATAATATGGAGATTATGTCCACTGCTCTCTGTACCTGGTCTGGGCCTTGTCGTCCTGGTTTGAATCCTACCTGGTCTTTATGAATGTATTGGTTGATGAACGACGCTAAGCGGTTCGCCATGACTTTGGTCAGGATTTTTAAATTCTTGATTAGTGAAATAGGCCTATAGTTCCCTACAACCCCTGCATCTTTGTCAGGTTTGGGAATTACAGTAATGTATGCTGAATTGAGGTGGTTACCCAGCGGCTTTCCATCTGTCTTCGAATTAAAGAACCTCGTCAAGTATGGAGTTAGGATTTCTGCGAATGCTTTATAATATGGTACTGAGAAACTATCTGGGCCTGGCGCTTAACTCTTAGGTTGTTATGGAAGATTCCACTTCCGCAACATGTTCGACTGTCAAAGTGGGGAGGGTTATGCCGTCTAGGAAAGTTTCTATCTGCGTCCGGTTCGCGTTTGTGGGGGCTTTATACAAGTTGGAGCAATATTCTTGGAAGGATTTTAGTATACATTGTGGGTAGGGCTGCAACTAACGATTATCATAATCGATTAGTTGGCTTATAATTGTTTTGATCGGTTAATAACCTTAAAAAATTAAAGTGTGGTATATAATTTAAATATGCAAAGTAAAAAAAGGCAATTTATTCTTAAATATCTCTATGCAGTGGAAAATATAAATAACCAACTATATGGTTAGGGAGAAAAATCTCCAATCCACTGAGAATAACACAGAAGTGATGTACTGTATATACTATTAGAGGGAATATACTGTATATACTATTTACTAATATTCTATTGTTTACATATTTTTTGAAGGAAGAAATCATTTGTTTTTTTAATTTTAACCACTTGACCACTGGGCACTTAAACACCCTTAACCACTTCCCACCCGGCCGATGCATATATACGGCCGGGTGGGAGCCGTCTACTCCTGATAGGACGTTCAGGAACGTCATTCAGGAGTAGCGGGATCGCGCGATCGCGCAGCGGCGCGATCCCGATGTGCTCGTGTCACCCGGACACGGCACATCTCAGATCGGCAGGAGGGCTCTGTGATTGGCCCTCCTGATCACATGACGGCCGTGTCCAATCACGGCCGTCATGTGATGTAAACAAACAGCCGGTTGCTAGGCAATCGGCTCTCCTCTCCTCACACGGAAGTCACCGCTGAGGAGAGGAGAGCAGAACGCTGCAGCCGGCTGATGATCAGTGAGTATGGGCTGCTTTTTACAGCTTTTTACTCACTGATCATCAGTGTAGTGTAAACACACAACACACCACACAGTACAAACACAGTCCCCACATATGTCCCCAAAACACACATGTCCCCAAAACATACATGTCCCCAAATAATAAAAACACATGTCCCTAATAATAAAAACATGTCCCCCACATATGTCCCACTAAAATCACATGTCCCAATGATTATCTGCACACATATGTACGTGATCACCTGCACACATATGTACATGATCATTTGCGTACATATGTCCGTGATCACACAAACCAATTATTATACACTTAACGGAATTTTTTTTACCAAAAACATGTAGCAGAATACATTTTGGCTTAAATTTATGACAAAATTTGATTTTATTGGATTTCTTTTCAAATAGAAAAAAGAAAATATTGTTTTTTTTCCAAATTTCCGCTATTTTTGCGCTTATATCGCAAAAAAAAACGGAGTCGTGAATAAATAACACCAAAATAAAGCTCTATTTGTGCGAACAAAATGATAACAATTTCATTTGGGTACAGTGTAGCATGACCGCGCAATTGTCACTGAAAGCGATAGAAAGCTGAAAATTGGGCTGGGAAGGAAGGGGGTGAAAGTGCCCTGTATTGTAGTGGTTAATAACCAGACCAATTTTCAGCTTTCGGTGCTCTCACAATTTGAACGACAATTACTCAGTCATGCAACACTGTACCCATATGAAATTTGTGTCTTTTTTTCATACAAATAGAGCTTTCTTTTGTGGTATTTAATCACTGCTGGTTTTTTTTTTTGTGCTATAAAAGGAAAAAGACCGAAAATTCTGTTAAAAAAAAAAAATGAATTTTTCTTTGTTTCTGTTATAAAATTTAGCAGATTAGTAATTTTTCTTCATACATTTTGGCCAAAATTTATACCACTACATATCTTTGGTAAAAATAAGTACAAATTGGTGGATATTATTTGGTCTTTGTGAAAGTTATTGTGTCCACAAGCTATGGTGTCAATATCTGAAAATTGTTTACACCTGAAGTACTGACAGCCTATTCCAATTCTTGAGACCCTAACATGCCATAAAAGTACAAATACCCCCCAAATGACCCCTTTTTGGAAAGAAGACATTCCAAGGTATTTAGTAAGAGGCATGATGAGTTTTTTGAAGTTGTCATTTTTTCCCACAATTCTTTGCAAAATCAAGATTTTTTTTTCCTTTTTTCTCACAAAATTGTCATTATCAGTTTATTTCTCACACACACCATATGCATTCCACAAATTACACCCCAGAGCACATTCTGCTATTACTCCTGAGTATGGCAATACCACATGTGTGAGACTTTTACACAACGTGGCCACATACAGAGGCCCAACATGCAGGGAGTGCCCTCAGGCGTTCTGGAGCACCCAGGACAATTCTGACATTTCTCTCCTACATGTAAAAATCATCATTTATTTTCTAGAAAATTACATAGAACCCCAAAACATTATATATGTTTATCAAAGACCCTAGAGAATACAATGGTGGTCGTTGCAACTTTTTATCTCGCACGGTATTTGTGCAGCAATTTTTCTGATGTGTTTTGTTTGGAAAAAAAAGTTTTGTGCTTAAAAAAAAGAACAAAACTGTAAAGTTTTGTAAAAATTTAGCCCAATTTTTGCATAATGTGAAAGAAGTTATGCTGAGTAAATAGATACCTAACATGTCACCCTTCAAAATTGCACACGTTCGTGGAATGGTGCCAAACGTCGCTACTTAAAAATCCCCATAGGCGACGCTTTAATTTTTTTTTTTTTTTTTTTACTGGTTACATGTTTTGAGTTAGAGGAGGTCTAGAGCTAGAATTATTGCTCTCACTCTAACGTTCGCAGCGATACCTCACATGTGTGGTTTGAACACAGTTTTCATATGTGGACGGGACTTACGTATGCGTTCGGTTCTGCATGCAAGCACATGGGGACAGGGGCGCTTTAAAAAACATTTTTTTTATTGTTCATTTTACTTTATTTTAGTTTGACATTTTTTTCCCCCCCCCAATTTTTTATTTTTTTTGATCACTTTTATTCCTATTAGAAGGAATGTAAATATCCCTTGTAATAGGAATATGGCATGACAGGTCCTCTTTACAGTGAGATATGGGGTCAATAAGACCCCACATCTCACCTCTAGGCTGGGAAGCCTGAAATAAAAAAATAAAAAAATTCTGGCTTTGATCGTATTGGCGAGTCGGTAGAAGCACCACCGGAGGGCGAGGGTGGTGCCACGTCTATGGCTAGGTATTGCAGGGTATCTCCAAGTATGACTGGGTATCTCTGAGTATGGCTGGGTATGGCAATTTATAGCAGAGTATTGGGGGCGGGTAGTGCAGAGTATTGGGGGCGGGCAGTGCAGAGTATTGGCAGGGAATTGTGGGGTTAAATTCGGTGAGCAGCAATGTGGGCACTGCAGATGCAGCCCACAGCCCTGCTGACACCGATCTCTTATAGAGGTCGACCGATATATCGGCCGGCCGATATATCGGCCGATATTTGCCTTTTTTTAAATAATCGGCATCGGCTGATTTGTGCTGATAAAAAGCCAGCGGGACTTTGAAATGACTTCTGTAAGAAGTCAGTGTGAGTTGACTGAGTCGTCATAGCAACCCTTTCCTCCTCTCTGGGCAGACTGCCAAGAAAAGAACTAAATGATACAATGTTTACACTTGAATGAATTAAGTCATCTCAGTGTGTAGAAGTTCTCAGTTTAACCATTTAAAGACTAAATCTTTTGTGACACTTGTTGCTTACAAGTAAAAATCCAGTATTTTCTGCCAGAAAATCACTTAGATCCCCCCAAAAATGATATATATTTTTTTAGCAGAGATCCTAGGGAATAAAATAGCGGTTGTTGCAATATTTTATGTCACACGGCATTTGCACAGAGGTCTTTCAAATGCATTTTTTGGGAAAAAAATACACCATTTAAAAAATAAAATAAAAACAGTAAAGTTAGCCCATTTTTTTTTTTTTTTTTTATATCTAAATCATACATACAAGTAAACTGATTGGAGGTTTGTTTTGTTTAATAAATGTTTAAGTGTAAGAAATTTTCTGTATCACTTATGAAGACTGCTTTCACACTGGAGCGGGCAGGCGTTGATGGTAAAACGCAAGTTTTAGCGGCTCTTTACCATCATTTTAGCGGTGCTATTTGGCTGCTAGTGGGGCACATATAACCCAGCTAGCGGCCAAGGAAGAGGTTAAATGCGCCCATGAAGCACTGCTGCCAAATCGCATTGCATGCGCTTCGGCAGTGGTGCCCATTCATATCAATGGGCAGGAGTGGTGGAGGAGTGGTATACACCACTCCAAACGTGCTGCTTGCAGGACTTTTTTTTAAGATCCTGCCAGCGCATCGCCTCAGTGTAAAAAGCACTCTCTTTCACACAGACTGCAGGGGAGCCATTTTACAGGCACTTTACAGGCGCTATTTTTAGCCCAAAAGCGCCTTAAAACGCCACAGTGGGAAAGGTGTGTTAGATCAAGGGGGATTAAAAATAAATAAATAAATAAAATAAAATCGGCCTAACATATCGGCCCAAAAAAATCTGCATCATATATCGGCATCGGCCAGAGAAAAACCCATATCGGTCGACCTCTAATCTCTTACCCCTCCGCTGTACCGATCGGTACAGAGAGGGGTGGGAGGGACTGGCATCATGTTTACAAGTGATCACTCCGTCATTTGACGGAGCGATCACGTGGTAAATGGCCGCAATGAGCGAGCGTTTACTGTTATGTGCCGGGTCCACAGGACTCGGCGGTCACGGATGCTATCAAGTGCACGCCCCATGGGGCACGCGAGAGCGGAATAGGGCGGTTGTTAAGTGGTTAAGAAAGTTTGTTCGATTTTCTAAGCATTAGTGGGGTCAAATTGATGTTCATTTTCAACTACAGTGACAGGACAATTTGGAAATAGAAAACTTCTTGGTCAAAGGAATTTTCAGACAATGTATGAGGTTAAAAACAAGTGATAATTTCAAACATTCTTTCATTCAGCGAATGCACAAAGATATTTTTGTCTGAATATTCTTGTCTGAAAATTGATCCATGTGGCCAGCATAAGGCTCTGGTACACACCTATGCAGTTTGCTTTTAATCTGTTTCTGCAGTGCTTTTTGCTGTGGGTTTTGATTTTTGCGCACGTGTTTTTACTGCAATTTGCGTTTTTGCATTTTCTGCAAAAGCGCATTACATGCTTTTCTGCAGCTTCTCCATTGAACAATATTGAACCAAAAAAGCACCGTTTTATGTCCCTAACCCTTTCTAAATATGCAGCGGCTGAACAAAAAGCATAGATGTGAACGTGTCCCATAGGAAACGTAAATGAACTGTAGTGCGTTTCTGCAAAAAGCACCAAAAAACACATAGGTGTGAACCAGGTCTATGACATTTAGTAACATAATGGGGTTAAAAAAACAAAACAAGCCCTTTATAGTACAAAAAAAGCAGATAATCACTACTGTAAGGGGTTTGTTTTTTTTTTTTTTTTTTTATTTTTTTTAACTGTAGAACTGTGTAAGTATTTACAGTAGTAATTTGCTTTTTTTTTTTTTTTTTTGTACTACAAAGGGCTCATTTTAGTTTTCTTAACCTCATGTTACTGGCCAATTAATCGATTATGAAAATAGTAATCGTTTAATTTCATAATCGATTAGTTGTCAATCGATTAGTAGTTTCAGTCCTGGTTGTGGGTTTAGTGTAAAGGAACCATCTGCTTGTCGGATTTTCGGTAGAGAGTGTGACTTGTGTATTGGTGAGAGCTTAGTAGCTAGCATTGTGCCTATTTTGTATTTTTTAAGGTAGAACTTGGCTCCCACCCACTTAATAAGTTTATCTGCTCTTGCTGTCAGAGCCAGGTTGAGAGCCAGTCTCGCCACGTTGAGGGACGATATAGGGACACTAGAGGTTTTGTTTTGCATAGGTTGTTAGTCTTGTTCCAGCCTAGCTAGGTCCACCTGTCTCTCCTTTTTTAGTTGTGATGCTATTTGTATCAATTTGCCTCTAATTGTGGCTTTATGTGCCACCCAGAGTTTCTGCTGAAATCTCGTCGGTGTCATTAACCACTTCAGCCCCGAACCAATTGTCAGCCTAAGGACCAGAGGTCTGTTTACAATTTCGCACTGCACTGCTTTAATTGGTAATTGCGCGGTCATGCAATATTGTACCCAAACAAAATTTGCGTCCTTTTCTTCCCACAAATAGAGCTTTCTTTTGATGGTATTTGATTGCCTCTGTGATTTTTATTTTTTGCGATATAAATGGAAAAAGACCGAAAATTTTGAGGAAAATATATTTTCTACTTTTTGTTATAGGAAAAATCGAATAAACTCAATTTTAGTCATACATTTAGGGCAAAATTTATTCAGCCACATGTCTTTAGTAAAAAAAAAATGTCAATAAGCGTATATTTATTGGTTTGCGCAAAAGTTATAGCGTCTACAAACAAGAGTACATTTTCTGAAATTTACACAGCTTTTAATTTGACTGCCTATCTCAGTTCTTGAGGTGCTAAATTGGCAGGGCAGTACAAACCCCCCCCATGACCCCATTTTGGAAAGTAGACACCCCAAGGAAATTGCTGAGGGGCATGTTGAGCCCATTGAATATTTTTTTTTTTTTGTCCCAAGTGATTGAATGACGCAAAAAAAAAGTTTACAAAAAGTTGTCACTAGATGATATATTACTCACACATGCTATAGTTATATGTGGAATTGCACCCCAAAATATATTCTGCTACTTCTGAGTACGGGCATACCACATATATGGGACTTTTTGGGAGTCTAGCTGCGTACGGGACCCCGAAAACCAATCACTGCCTTCAGGATTTCTAAGGGTGCAAATTTTTGATTTCACTCCTCACTACCTATCAGTTTCGAAGGCCATAAAATGCCAAAATAGCACAACCCCTCCCCCCCCCCCAAATGACCCCATTTTGGAAAGTAGACACCCCAAGCTATTTACTGAGAGGCATGTTGAGTCCATGAAATATTTTATATTTTGCCACAAGTTGCAGGAATATTAAATTTTTTTTGCACAAAGTTGTCACTAAATGATATATTGCTCACACATGCTATGGGCATAAGTGAAATGACACCCCAAAATAAATTCTGCTTCTCCCGAGTACGGGGATACCACATGTGGGGGACTTTTTGGGAGCCTGGCCACGTACAGGACACCGAAAACCAAGCACTGCCTTCAGGATTTAAATATAAAACACTACCAAAAAAAACTTGGCGATGGCAGGGATCAGGCCTGACTCTGCGAACGCTGCAGTTATGTGTTTAGTGTTTTGTAAGTGACAGTGATCGATCGATATTGCACTTGGGTGGGCTGGGCGCAGGGGCAAAACGCAGGTGCCAGCAGGTATCTGGGCTGATCACGCTAACAATGCGTTTTTTTGGACCCCTAAATTGCTGGGGAAGCTAGTATAGATCTGATCAGATATTGATCTGTTCAGATTCTATACCACTACGGGAGGTGTATGCTTTGTGCGTGGGTGTTGGTGGTACTGGCACTAACCTAGCACTGCCTGGGGCGACGCAGACCCTGAACCTAAAACCTAATTGATATCACCCGCCAGGTGATCAGGGGGTGAAACCTTTATTGGGTAATAAATGGTGGGTGCCCTGATGCTATAAAAAGCAAACTAACTAACCAGAGTCACCCGTAACACTTATACGGTGATCACTGGTGAAAGGGTTAACTAGGGGCAATCAGGGGGTTAAAATCTTAGGTAGTATATGGGGGTCCCTGGCGCTATATAAAAACGGGGAACCTAAATAACTAACTTGCTAACCAGTGACACTAATGCAGCGATCAGAAAAACTATTGCTTAGTGACACTGGCAAAAGGGAGTGAAAGGGTTAACTAGGGGCAATCAGGGGGTTAAAACCATTATTGGGTAGTATATCGGGGTACCTAGCGCTATAAAACCTGGCGGTGAACCTAAAAAAATAATTAGCTACCTAGCGGCACCAGTGACACCAATGCAGAGATCAGAAAAACGATTGCTTAGTGATACTGGCAAAAGGGGGTGAAAGGGTTAACTCTAGGGGCAATCAGGGGGGTAGGGGGCTACCCTGGACCTAACACTAACTGCCCTGACAGTTTTTACTCAAACAGTTCACAACTGACACTAAATGAAGTGATCAGTAAATGATCACTGCAATCAGTGACAATGGGAGGGGGGGCGGATTTGTGTGCCCATGTGTACCTACATGTCAGTGTAGTGTTTGGTGCACTTACTTTCGGTGTTCTCCTCGCAGTCCGGTCAAAAAGACCGCCCCGAGGAGAATGACCTCACTTCCTCCCCGCCTGTGTTTACAATACACAGCGGGGGAAGCTTCTCATTCGCCAGGAGCAATCGAGAGGGGGTGGCCAGAAACCAACGGCCATCCCCTCATCGCTTAGTGACACTGGCAAAAGGGGGTGAAAGGGTTAACTCTAGGGGCAATCAGGGGGTTAAACCAACGGCCATCCCCCTCATTCCAGATTGCCCCTGAAGCAAAACGGACCCCCCACCCGCTGGAAGGCAAGCGCGTACATGTACGTGCTTGTCGGTACCATAGCGCCGACGTACATTGCCATGCGGCGGTCCTTAAGTGGTTAAGCTTGAAATATTCTTGTAATGTCTTTAAAAGTTCTGTCCCTCTGGGATCACTGAGAATGGAATTTTTTAGTCTCCAGTTTGGTGTAGTTTGTTTAAGCTAGACCCTGTGGAGTGACAGACATCATAGAATGATCTGACCAGGCTGCCTCTATAATAGTGGATTTGGTGGCTGATGGGATACGGAGAGTGGAGAGGAGAATATGGTCCATCCTTCAATATGAATGGTGTGGGGTGGACTAATGAGTGAAATATCATGTAGAGGAGTTCAGCTCCCTCCATATGTCTACCAGCCCTTGCTGGTAAATCTGTTTTGCTATCTTGACACTGCCTTTGTTGGGTCTAATAAGTTTTGATTTCATGGTTCGATTTATCGAGGTTCGAATAAAAGGCCATGTTAGAATCTCCACCTAGGATCGTGGTTCTTTCAGTCAGGGGCTTCAGTATTTGAAACATTTGTTGAATTGTACCTGCCCTTTGTTGGGAGAGTAATGTGAAACAAATGAGTACATGTGTTTTTGTTTAGGGTACCCTTAACCAAGAGAAACCTTCCCTCTGGTTCTCTGTGCTCTGTGAATTTGCAGTGTTTGGACAACAGGGTTGCCACCTCTCTGGTCTTCAGCATTGGCTAGGTAGAATTGTGGGAAGTGGGCATGGAGGAATGAGGGAGAGTACCGCCCTGGGAAGTGGATTTCCTGCAAAAGGACCACGTCAGCGTGATGAGATCGATGAGCTTGGAAAGCCTTCCTCCTCATCACGGGTTAATTTAAGCCCTGTGCATTGAGAAATTATGCGATGGGGAGGAGAAACCACTTTACTAGATGCCACAGAACAGAGGTGGAAGAGCGATGTAGCCCAGCGAGCCACTTACCTTGTCCTGGCTTAGACTGGGAGCTGCATTTCAGTTTTGGGAACTTTAGGATGCCATCGTCTTTGTCGATGGACAATTTCTCTTGGTTGGCTAGAAAGAAGAAAAGTTTAGAAAAAGAAAGGAACTGGCATAATAACCTCACCAAATTACGACCAAAAAATGGCCATGAATGAGAGGAGAACTCCTTCCCTTCATTCCGAGCAAATGGTGACTATAGCCCTTCAATGGGTCTAGATAGGGGGAGGTGCAGGGCAACTACCCTGGCCCCAAACAAATCTTTAAAAAAAAAAACTGTATAAAAACAATAAAAACTGCGCAAAACAATAAGTCCACCAGGGTCCGCACCAAACCAAAAATGATGGGTTAAAACAGCAATGGAGTACCAAACGTAATTAAAACAGCTCGATAAAATCCATTGATAAATTATAAGTCCATTAACCACTTCAGGACCGCCTCCTGTGTGTGTGTTTATGTATGTGTGTGTATGTGTGTGTGTGTGTATATATATATATATATATATATATCAGCTGCTGCCACGACTGAGATATCTATCTTTACAGGAGCCGGTCCTCTTTACAATAATGGTGGTCTCCGTGACGGATTCGCCGCAAGATCAGTTAGCAGTGGGAGAGGTGCCAACCCCCTCCCGCCTCTTTCCCGTGCCCTCCGCCGCTTACCGGAGCGGTAGCGGCGGAGGCGATCTGTACCTGCCATGTCCTGGGTATGGAGACAAGTGAGGCTAAGATGGGCCCCACCTGTCTCCATACCATAGGAGGGCGGAAGCGACGTCAGAACATCACTTACGCCCATACCTCTTAAAGGAACATTTTTTTTCTTTTCTTTATTTTTTGTTTTGTTGCATTTTAATCCAAATGAGATCCGAGGATTTTTGACCCCAGATCTCTTATTTAAGAAGACCTGCCATGCTTTTTTCTATTACAAGGGATGGGCACAATCGCGCAAGTGTCCAGGCGTGGGTCGCGTGCTGCCGGCGGTGCACTCGCGACCTGGTCCAGTGTCCCACGATCGGGTCACAGAGCTGAAGAATAAGGAGAGGCAAGTGTAAACAAACCTCTCCTCGTGCTTCCTACTAAGGCTGTCACTGATCGTCTGTTATAGGGAAAGACTATCAGTGACGTCAGATGCCAAGCCACGCCCCACTACAGTTAAAAAAAAAACACACACTCTTAACCCCTACACTGCCCCCTAGTGTTTAACCCCTTCACTGCCAGTGACATTTTTACAGCAATCGGTGCATTTTTAACACACTTTAACGCACTGATTGCTGTATTAATGCCAATGGTCCCAAAAATGTGTCAAAATTGGCCGACGTGTCCGCCATAATGTCGCAGTCACAATAAAAATCGCTGATCACTGCCATTATTAGTAAAAAAAAAAAATGTCATAAAACTATCCCCTATTTTGTAGACACTATAGCTTTTGCGCAAACCTATCAATACACGCTTATTGTGATTTTTATTTTATTTTTTACCAAAAATATGTAGTAGAATACGTATCGGCCTAAACTGAGGAAAAAAACATTTTTATATATTTTTGGGGGATATTTATTATAGCCAAAAGTAAAAAATATTGCATTTTTTTTTCTAAATTGCTCTATTTTTGTTTATAGCGCAAAAAATAAAAAATGCAGAGGTGATCAAATACCACCAAAAGAAAGCTCTATTTGTGGGGAAAAAAGGACGCCAATTTTGTTTGGGAGCCACGTCGCACGACTGCGCAACTGTCAGTTAAAGCGACGCAGTGCCAAATCGCAAAAAGGGGCTTGGTCCTTTAGCTGGAAAATGTTCCTGGGCTTAAGTGGTTAAACTGCAACCTATTAGTGTGGTTTTTATATATATATATATATATATATATATATATATATATTATATATAGGGGGTAGGGCAGTTCTTTTTTTACTATTTCTCTCCGCTGTAAAAAACTGAACAAATTTTTATACAACAGTGTACAGAACCAGGGAGTAAATTGTGAGGCCTCTTCGGCACTAACCAGTCCAGAGAGCCTTCTAGAGGCATAATTTCTCTGGTATGGGGAAAGTGGTGGCTGTATGAAGCAATCCTGAGCTTTGGGATCTCGGAAATCCCCACAGGCTGGGCATACCTTCCCAATTCATCCCTTGCTGTAGAAATTGTATGAGGACTGGGTTCACCCAGATAAACTATTTTTCTCCTAGGAGGTTTTCCATGCTTTATCCAGTAGAGGAAAAGTTCACCAAGAAATGGGGGGTGCTAGCATTTGATGCGGCTATTTCCTGTATGAATAAATGCCTGACCTGTCCTGTGGACAATGCTCAAGGGTTCAAATATCCAACTGATAAACTTTGGAAACTTTGTTTAAAGTGCCATTCTGCCATTCTTCTCTGTGGCTGGCGATGTGGTCCAACCTGCAGTAGCAGCAATTGGCATGTGCCAGTTCCTCAAGGAACAGATGAAGCAAGTGCTTAACCTTTCCACCTAGGAGGTGGAGGTTTATGCAGACCTTCCTAAGGCCTTGTGTTTTGCGGATGATGCCATTATGGATTCTGTTCAGCAAGCATCCCTCCTTACTCTCCTGCTAGTACACATGCGCAGGTCCCTTTGGCTTAAGCATTGGGCAGCTGAGGCTTCATGCAAAAGATATTTGACTGGGTTCCAGTTTTATGGGGAATGCCCGTTTGGGGATGATCTGAACAA
This sequence comes from Lithobates pipiens, assembly GCF_037356315.1. Lineage (NCBI taxonomy): Eukaryota > Metazoa > Chordata > Amphibia > Anura > Ranidae > Lithobates > Lithobates pipiens. Next base: position 111,568,406 of record NW_027507787.1, read on the forward strand.
ATATATCCAGAGATTACCGTGGGCAAGACCATGTTTTTACCGGTTAAGGGAATAAATGTCCCTCATTTAGACGTTCTTTCCCCATCCCTTGGAGCATCGACCTTCAGGCAGTGGTGACTGCCTCCCCAGTCCAATACTAGGGGAAAGATCCAAGGCCAAGCCCAGAGGCAAAATAAGTGTTTAGGTCCAAGATCTGCTAAGCAGAACCCCAAAGCCTCCCTATGAAGAGGTACCCCTGCTCGGCCGAGTGGGGGGAAGGCTGCTGCAGTTTTCAGGTGCCTGGCGGGAAGAGATTCAGGACAAATAGGTAACCTCCACAGTGTCTTTACGCTACAAGCTGGAGTTCCGGTAGCTTCCGCTATCTTGTTTCCTAAGGTCAAGGGTCTCCAAGGATCCTGAAAATAAGAGGCCCTCGTTTCTAGCCTTAGAACGTCTGTTATCCCAAGGCTAAGTATTTATAGAAGTAGCCTTAGAAGAGCAAGGCTTGGGGGTTCTACTCAAACCTCTTTACGGTTCCAAAACCGAACGTGGATGTCAGACATATTCTAGATCTAAAAGACCTGAATCAGCTTCTAAACATTCGCTCTTTCTGCATGGAGGTGATCCCCGCTGAGCCGGCGAATGACAGTGCGGCCCCTGCTCTCCTCTATGGGGGATCAGATCAACACAGTCTGCCTGTGTTCATCTGATCCGCTCTGCAGACGGATAGAAAAATAGGATTTCCCTCCGTCTGCTTTAGTAAGTCAAAGTCAAATAACAGTTAAACATATAGGGTAGTAAAAAGGTAGATTCGAACAGGAATCTGGAGGCAGAGTGACTGCCCATGTCTTGAGGGGGAAATTGCGCACATCTGCGCTCCTTAATGCTACCGTAATGCAGCAGTTGTTTTCGCTCGAAGAGGGGTAATTATGTTTTCCATTTTTTTGTCTTTCTTCTTGCGTGACAGTCTGCCATTCTTCTTGGGTGTTTAGTCTCGGAGCCGGAGAGGGTTCGCCCGCAGTTTGATCTGGCTGAATATCTAGCATCTGGAGCAATGTCAGGCCTTCATCCAGGCTTGTTACCATTGCAGTGTTCCCCTTGTGGGTGATTGTTGGCTTCATGGGGTATCCCCAACGGTAGGGAATGTTATGATTATGTAATGCCTTCGTTACTGGCTGGAGCGATTTTCGGTTTTGGCATCTTATGCTGAGAAAGATCCACATATAGCTGTAAACTCAAAAATTTCCCAAGGGGTTGCGAAGAATTGCGGGACGCTGACATTGCTCTTTTGCGTGATAAAAATGTACCCGCATCAGAACATTTCTAGGGATGTTACCAAGTCTGACTCTGGCAGTGAAGGCAGGAATGTTTTCATAAGATCATGGGCATACTGATGTAGTTGTGCTGGGATCACAGCCTCCGGGACCCCCCTGATCTTGACGTTATTCCTCCTCAACCTATCCTCGAGGTCTGCCATTTTAGATTTGAGCCAGGTGATATCGTCAGCTTGTTCATTGTGAGCGTCCACTAGTGTGTTGTGTGGATGCAAAATCCCCCATTTTTCTTTTCAATGTGATCTTTTCTTCCTCCCATTTCCCCCACTTCAGCTTTAAAGTTGCTGATGCATTGCATCATGTCAGCGTGCAGGGAGATGAGCATTTATTTTAGGGTAGTATCTGATAGCGGCTTGTGAGAGGTGGGGAACTCAGTGATAGGGTCCACTAGTTTCCTTTACGTTTCCTCACCTGTCAACCATGCCTGGTCTGGACTTTGCCGGACTGCCGGAGAGTGGGGTGGAGGCATCCGTATATTGTCGGGCTGATCTGCTCTGCGAACCCGGGCTCTTTGAGGCAGGGGGAGGTGAGTCAGAGGAGACACAAGAGCCAACGCCATTTTGGCTGGTATCGCGGGCTGCCGGCGGAAAGAAAAACATTAATTTCATTGGTTTTACCACACCTTTCCTCTTGTAGGACATCTCCGGAGGATGATGGGACTCTTAGGCAGGCAATCGGTAATGTCTGAAGACTTAGGATGGCCCCTGATGGTCGGGATTCCCGTCGCTGGAACGGAGCAGTAGCCACGCCCCCCCCCCCCCCCCACGAAAATAGGATTATTTTTTTAACGGCTTACCTGTAAAATCCTTTTCTTGGGAATACATCACGGTACACAGCGCTTCCGCCCCTCTTTGGGATTATACATGGGGATACTTAATGCTTTGCTACAAAACCGATGTACTCTCCATATGGGAAGGGTTATATAGGGGAGAAACTCATCTGGTAATTGGCTATAAAAACTACAAATTACTAAAGCGCAAATATGGATACCTAGTGAGACATACCTAAATGATAAAAGCTGAAACCAATTGGCAGTGCTCCAGTCACTGAAAATTCAATAGTGTAATATGTAAAATATTGATACCCTAAAATCAATGTCCCACCATGTATAAAAAAAAGTGCAAACTTAAAGTGCATAAGCAAATATGTCCCTAATTAAAGGACAAACACACCAGTGCACAATACTAAATTGACCAATCCAACACAAAATATAAAAATGAAATGAAAATAAAAATTCACAGGCTCCCTGTTTAAGAAATAACGAGATACGTGCATCAATAAATATAATAAATTGCATCAAACCAATGTATATGTTACACACAATTAGTGCAAGATATAAGGAAAAAAAGGTAGACAACACCAATGACTGATGTAAAACATGTGGTCCCGTAGGAGGCATGAATGGTCACAATTACCACTGATACGCTTGCTTGCTATTTCAGACACCTGGGAACCCCTGCTGGCATCAGTTCTGCAATAAAATGCTCCGAATGGTCTCATACATATATAATACCAAACAGGTATGCAAAGATCACCACTGGTAGGCAAGCAGATTTTTTTTTTTTACATAAGTGTTCAAAATATTACACTTGGGCTCTGGTTTACTTGCATGCTGAACCGCTTATAGATGATGTATTTGTATACAAAGCGCTACAATCCTCTGTGAGTGGATACAAGTCATTGACTTTGTTTTATACTTTTCACAACATTGCGCAATGATGTGGTGTATCTTTTGCTCTCTGTGATCGATCATATATAAACTGTTCAGCATGCAAGTACACCAGAGCCCAAGTGTATGTTTTGGACACTTTTTATGTTAAAAAAATCTGCTTGCCTACCAGTGGTGATCTTTGCATATATTTTGCACCATTTAATTGTGTGTAACATATACATTGGTTTGATGCAATTTATCCTTAGTTGCATACATTAAGCATCGTATATCCATATTAAGCGGAGCACCTGTGAATTTTCATTTTCATATTTTGCGTTGGATTGGTCAATTTAGTATTGTGCACTGGTGTGTGTGTCCTTCAATTAGGGATGTATTTGCTTATGCACTTTGTTTGCACTTTTTTGGTGGGACATTGAGTTTAGCGCATCAATATTTTCCATATTACACTATTGTAATTAGGGTTGCCATTGTCCAATCACCTGATGACTATTTAACCCATTAGTAATTAACCAGTAGCCAGTAATTATCAAAGGCTCGATGTCCCGTGATGTATTCCCAAGAAAAGGATTTTACAGGTAAACTGTTTTACAAAAATCCTATGTTTAGCATCTTATGTCAGTAGGGCCTGACAAGATGAAAAAGACCCCGACAGCCTATTTTATTGCATCACTGTTGATACTTTTTGTTCCAATCTTCCAAAGGCTACCTGTGTGGGTGCTGTCAGTCTGAGAAATATTTGGCTAACCAAAATAGCAAGATTTAGCTCGTACATGAAAATCAGGGGAGAGCGTCTCAAGTTTGGGAGAATTTTAAATAAGCAGCGTAATATGTTGAGTTGTGCTCTGCTTCCTCATGTGTCAATTTTGAGAAAATATTCTCCAAAAATATAGTCCTGCAGCTATTCTTTCAGGTTTGGTTAAATAAACCTTTTCATAGTAGTGTTGTAGTATACAATCTATAGATTTAGATACTGAATGGACAATCCCTTTATCAGCTTTCAACCGGTTATGAAGGTTTTCAGTTTGCCAGTCTTATTGCCCAGTCTGAATTGACACCCCTTGAGGTTATAATATTTACATTACGTTGTCCTAGCCCTTTTGTAGTTTTATTTTAGATTATTGTCAGCTAGATTTACTATTAATTTCCAGCACACCCTGGAGCATCTGCAACCCCAATTAGTGCAAATGAACAGGTGCATGATCCCTTATAACTATGGGGGAAATTTACTTGGGCTGGGTTCACACTTGTACGTCACATGACGTGTGTAAATCAATGAAAGAAAAAAAAATGGAGGGACTTTTTAGGCACCATAGACAAAACAATAAGTAGGAAAAATTGAAAACTTTATTGTTAAAAAACAATGTATCATACTTGATGCCAATAACTTAAAAACATGTTTCACAATAATATTCATAGTCAATATTTAACAATCGATAACAATTACCGCTACTATGAACTGCTCATTTTCGAAGAGGTTGTGAAAAAAATATGGCAAAACAGTGTACATTTACATCACTATCATCATCAAAATAAGCAGTATTTGCAGTTAAGAGTAAATTTTTTTGACGGGAAGACTCAACATGTTTCGCGTGATTTAACACGCTTCTTCTGGAGCTCGTATTATTGTGACAAAAAACAGTAAAGAAAACAAAATTAAATATTGACAAAGTATGTATGGTCATATGTTCATAAAGAAAAAGTATAAAGCATGTGAGCATTTTTTATTTTTATTTTGTTTCTTTATGAACATGACAGCTGTACACAATGAATGGCTTTCATTCATTGTGTATCATTGTGTTGATATCTTTGGTTACAGTGATCACATCGTTCAAACAGGGCCAATCAGAGATCCTAGGGAATAAAATGTCGGTTGTTGCAATATTTTATGTCACACGGCATTTGTACAGAGGTCTTTCAAATGCATTTTTTTGGGAAAAAAATACACTATTAAAAAAATAAAATAAAAACAGTAAAGTTAGCCCATTTTGTTTTTTTCGTCCAAAAGTTTTGACTACCTGTTTTTATTTAATATCGTTTTTTTTTTTTTTTTTTTTTTTTTTATCTAAATCATACATATAAGTAAACTGATTGGAGGTTTGTTTTGTTTAATAAATGTTTAAATGTAAGAAATTTGCTGTATCACTTATGAAGACTGCTTTCACACTGGAGCGGGCAGGCGTTGATGGTAAAACGCAAGTTTTAGCGGCTCTTTACCATCATTTTAGCAGTGCTATTTGGCTGCTAGTGGGGCACATCTAACCCAGCTAGCGGCCAAGGAAGGGGTTAAATGCGCCCATGAAGCACTGCTGCCAAATCGCATTGCATGCGCTTCGGCAGTGGTGCCCATTCATATCAATGGGCAGGAGTGGTGGAGGAGCGGTATACACCACTCCAAACGTGCTGCTTGCAGGACTTTTTTTTAAGATCCTGCCAGCGCATCGCCTCAGTGTGAAAGCACTCTGTCTTTGACACAGACTGCAGGGGAGCCATTTTGCAGGCACTTTACAGGCGCTATTTTTAGCCCAAAAGCGTCTGAAAAACACCCCAGTGGGAAAGGGTGTGTTAGATCAAGGGGGATTAAAAAAAAAAAAGGAAAAAAAAAATAAAATAAATAAAATCGGCCTAACATCGGCCCAAAAAAATCGGCATCATATATCGGCTATCGGCCGCCATGATTTCTAAATATCGGCATCGGCCAGAGAAATACCCATATCGGTCGACCTCTAGTACACAATGAACGAATGGATGGCATTCATAAAAATGATTGTTTATAACAGTGATCATCACTGTTATAAGCAGTCAGTCTGTGTGTGAAAGAAAAAAAAAAGTCCAGATCACCCCAGAGTAGTATAGTGTCACTATGGTAACACTGTACTGCTCTGGTCACAGTATGTAAACAACATTGTAAAAAAAAAAAAAAATTGTATAAAAAAAATTACAACTTCAGAAAAATCACCAATGCCTCTTACTAAATACCTTGGACTGTGCTTTGCAAAAAGGGTTAATTTCTTGGATATTTGTACTGTCCTTGCATTTTAGGACCTCAAGAAATAGACGATCAGTACATCAGGACTGGTCAGTATTCAAATATACTGTATATACAATAGTTTGTAGACTACACATTTCCTACAGACTAAATAATATACACGGAGTTGGATTATTTTTACCAAACGTGGAACACAATTTTTTAAATTGTTGGTCTTTTTTTTCCCCCATTTATTTTGCAAAACAAAAACCCAGTGATGATTAAATACCACCAAAATAAAGCTCTATCTGTCTCAAAAAAATTATAAAAATGTAATTGGTTATGCATGACTGAGTCATCTCAAAGTGTGACAGTGCTGAAAACTGAAAATGGCCTGGGCAGGAAGGGAGTGAAGGTTTCTCGTATTGATGTTTACAGGATTTGGAAGATTACAGTTTGCATGTAGGCATTTTTTTGGTTTCTCAACTGTTGTAGGGAATGTTTCTTGTGAATTGGGGACTGCATTGATATCTCTTCCGATTGTGGTCAGGGTTTGGGCTGCCTGCTGCATGACTGATTGAGGGAATGGGCCATTGGCAGAGTTGGGTCCATATTTAGGAGGGTAAAATTGTTGCCAATGGCCTGCAGTTTAAGACCAGATGCTCATTTACCATCTTGAGTGTCCCAAACATAATCCAGTACTGTGCACAAAAGAGTGGAGTTGAGCAAAGTGATCACACCTGCTTTGTGGCCAATTGGCAGTGCTCCCAGTGCAGTCCCTCTGCCCATTAATTTTGGGCGAACTTGATGTCCTATTCTGAATTTTTTTCCCCCCTGTTCAAGACACAAGGTTATCAAAGGCTTTTCTGCCTCTGGAGAAGCTGAAACTACTAAGTCTGTCATCTGGATGTAGCACATCTATTTTTGCACAGTTGCATGCAGGTCCTGGGGCTCATAGTATCCACATTGAGTCAACTCCCTTTACTAATTCCACACCAGAGCACTGCAGAACTATCTGAATGTGGCAGGTCCCCTCTCTCCTTTGATGGGGAAGTGTGTTGTCTTCATTTACTAATTGTGTCATAGGAGTTTTCTCTTCTGCCTCTTAAAGTGGTTGTAAACCCTTACAAACCACTTTGACCTCCAGGTAAGCCTAGATTAAGGCTTACCTGTAGGTCCAAGAAATATCTCCTAAACCTACACGGTTTAGGAGATATTTACAAAAAGACAGGCATGGCTGTCTACGGCGCATGCTCCGTAGACAGCGGCGCGCAGGCACACCTTCACCGTTTGCAGCATGCTGCCTCTAATTGCGATATGCCGTTAGTGGTGGCTCCATTGCGCTGCTCCGGCGCTGAGTGACCGGAGCAGCGATACCCAGAATAATATGGACGCTCCGTGCTACAGGGGACAGCGGTGACATCGCTGGCTCCTGTGTCAGGTAAGTGACACATAATGGGCTACTATGCGATGCATAATAGCCCATTATGCTTTACCTTTGCAGGGAGACAAAGTAGTAGTAAACCCATCAGGGTTTACTTCCTCTTTAAGTGGAAGATCCTATTGGTATAATTTGTTCTCTGAGATGTTTTAGATGTTCCAAAGGTCAGACACTGTCCCCCAGTGATTTTTAGGAGAATTTTTTTTTCAGTTGGGAAACACACCGATCATGCCCATGATGTACTTCTGTTGCCATAGTTAAGATGATTCTAGAGAAGATTATCCTTCCTCACAGATTTTTATTTACTGATTGCTACACTGGATTTAGTTAAGCATATCCTCTTGAACCAATGGAGGGAAGAAATTAAGACAAGTATAAAAATCAGTTTATTTTAAATATTTTGCATCAAGGAAGGTTTGTCAGAGACATGCAGATGAATTGTGTAATTGTTCTTTAATTTGCCTACATGGCTTAAAACACTGTTCTCTGTCTTGTTTTCTTTACCAAGGGGCTCCACAGTGCCAGCGTTCCTGGAATTTTGGCTTTGGATTTATGTTCAACAGACACAAATAAAGCTCTTACTGGTAAGGAATTTGTTCACACCACTTTTGTTTCGATACTTGCTAGCGTTAAAGTATAGCTTTGTGTGTGTTTTGTTTTTTTTGTTTGTCTTTTTAAACATGTCATACTTGCCTCCCCTGTGCATTTGGTTTTGCACAGAGTGGCCCCGGTCATCCTCTTTTGGGGTCTCTCAGTGGTGCTCCTGGCTCCTCTTCTTCTCGAGTGCCCTGTTGGAGAGCCACTCTGCCTCGGTGCACTCGTGCAGGCATGCCCCCGTGTCCTGCTGCTGCGTCTATTGACACAGACAGCAGGACTCGGAGCCAATGGTTGTGCTGCTCTCAATCTATCCTATCGGGACTCGAAACAGGAGCTGGTGTGCTCATCCCCTTTGCTGGAAAGCCTGGGTTCGAGCAAGTAAAAAGGGGGCTCTGGGGTCAGCTGCATCACACAAGATTTCTTGCCCTAATTCATAGAATGCATTAAGGTGAAAAACCTCAAGGGTTTACAGCCCCTTTGAATTGTTTAGCTAAAGATGTATATATTTTCTTTTAGAATGTTGGAATGGATGTAATTCAAATAGGCAAATGCTAGTAATTCTGCTATGTTATCTTTTTAAACTGAGTTTTCCCAAGTCATCGTCCTGGACAGCTTACGTGAGAGAGAGAGAGAGAGAGAGACTCCTCTCACCAGGAAACGCATGATCCACTTTTTTTGTGTAAAGGCCACTACACCCTCTCAAGTCCTCCAGTTTTATGCGTTTTCCTCCGGCATTTTTCAGCGTTTTTTTCTCATAGGTCGTCTGGTGTGGTACAGAGTCCTCCTAAATGCAGCCATACTTCATTAAAAAGCCGGGGCTTTGTGGTATGGCCTCTGTTCAGATGCACCATGGTTGGGAGGCATACTTACACATTCCAATAAGGAAATCTTCAAAAAAAAAGGGCTGAGATTTGCCTTCAGGGGACCCGAGAAAATGTACTTACAAGGTGGCAGACTGTGTTTCTTCCCCCTATCCCCTTGCAATGCAACCGGCTCGCCTGCAACCAGTGCAGCGCCTTTGGACGCCTTGTCGGAGGTCCTGAAAACATTCATTGCCAGGGTGGAGGCGGCATGTGGGCGCAAGATGGAAGAAAGTGGCTCCTGCCCCCCTCCGGGGAGAGCTCTGACGCAGACTCGGGCCCCTCAGTGACTGGTGACCCCTGTTCTGTCGTTTCAGATGACGCTGACCAGGACCGATCGGACAGTGAGGATGAGTGCCCGTCTGGGTCCGCACATGAAAAGCGCTAGTTGGAGCATTTATCACAGCTGTGCGTGATACCATGAAGATCAGGATACAGCAGGTCCTTCTGCTGCAGTAACGGTCCCTTTTGGGTACCGTAAGCCAGCCCGTATGCCTAAGGTGTTTTCGTATCTGACTTATTTTGATAAGTTCATTTACAGGAATGGGGGCGACCACAACTGACCTTTTTCTGTCCCAAAACGCATGGCAATGCGTTACCCCCTTGAGGAGAGCCTTCCCAAATAATGGTCGGCTCCTCCGGTCATGGACCCCCCAGTATCCAGGTTAAATAAAAGTAACCACGATCCCGGTAGAAGGGGCTCCTGTGGGCTACCACGGGCAGGAACCGAGGCAGTGGCCCGTTCCTTAGTTACGGTTGGGGGGTCAGCAATACGTCCAGTACGGACCACAGCACGTGTCAGACACTGAATGGGCAAAACTTTTGCACCGCAAATTTGAGAAGCAGCAGGCTACTCCAGTCTGCGTGGAACTAGCAGAGCAGTTAGTGCGCGGTCTTAAGTACGTTTGGAATATGGCTCTGGATACTCTTTCTCTGCTATCCAGGGTTTCTGTGTCAGCAATGGTGCTGAGGCGCCTGATTTGGCTGAAATGCTGGTCGGCGGACCAGGTATTTTAAAAAGCCTTGACGGATCTACCCTTGGTGAGTGGCTCTTTTGGAGCCTCGGATGGCATTATTAACCACTAGGCATCCGCTCTATAGCCGAAAGACTGCTGCAGAGCGGATGCCAATTGCCGGGACGCCGTCCTGTTTACTTCCGCAATGCGCGCTCTCGCGACCACAGATTGGGGAAGTTCTGTGTTGGCTGTGTCCCCCGGACACAACCAGTCAAAGATCGCTGTAAACGGCCAATTACAGCGGCCGTTTACGGTCGGCGTGCCCAATGAAAGATGATCTCACATGTAAACAACATATGAGATCATCTCTCATCGCCGGCTCTCCTTCCTCACACAGACAGCGTGTGAGGAGGGAGAGATTAGCGGCTGCAGCGGCCATAAGTAAAATATCTCCCCAGTGTGCCACCTGTCGGTGCCACCTGTCCCCAGTGTGCCACCTGTCGGTGCCACCTGTCCCCAGTGTGCCACCTGTCCCCGCCACCTGTCCCCGCCACCTGTCCCCGCCGCCTGTCCCCGCCGCCTGTCCCCGGCGCCGCCTTTCGTCCCCGCCGCCTGTCCCCGGCGCCGCCTTTCGTCCCCGGCGCCGCCTTTCGTCCCCGCCGCCTGTCCCCGGCGCCGCCTTTCGTCCCCGGCGCCGCCTTTCGTCCCCGGCGCCGCCTTTCGTCCCCGGCGCCTGTCCCCGGCGCCGCCTTTCGTCCCCGCCGCCTGTCCCCGGCGCCGCCTTTCGTCCCCGCCGCCTGTTGTCCCCGCCGCCTGTTGTCCCCGCCGCCTGTTGTCCCCGCCGCCTGTTGTCCCCGCCGCCTGTTGTCCCCGCCGCCTGTTGTCCCCGCCGCCTGTCGTCGGCGCCGCCTGTCGTCACCACCTGTCGTCGGCGCCACCTGTCGTCACCACCTGTCGTCCCCAGCTGTCGTCGGCGCCACCTGTCCCCACCACCTGTCGGCGCCACCTGTCCCCAGTGTGTCACCTGTCGTCCTGTCCTTGTGCTCCAGGGCCTTCAAAAGTGTAATAGTTAACAAGTTAGATGTGTAAATTATGCTTCTAGAACACATGATGGCGCTCCCTGCATGTTGGGCCTCTCTATGTGGCCAGGCTGTGGAAAAGTCCCACACATGTGGTATCATAATACTCAGGAGTAGCAGAATCTATTTTGGGGCATCATCTGTGGTATACACATGCCATGTGAGAGAAATAACCTATTACAATGACAATTTTGTGAAAAAAATCAATTAAAAAAAATCTTCATTTTGCAAAGAATTGTGGGAAAAAAATGACAACACCAAAAAGCTCTTACTAAATACCTTGGAATGTCTACTTTCAAAAAAATGGGTCATTTGGGGGGTATTTATACTTTCCTGGCTTGTTCGGGTCGCAAGAAATGAAATCGGCCACCAGTACATCAGACGTGATCAATTTTGCATGATTTGCACCATAGATTGTAGACGCTCTAACTTTCACAAAGACCAAATAATATCCACTAATTTGGGTTATTTTTTACCAAAGATATGTAGCAGAGTAAATTGTGGCCAAAATTCATGAAAAAAAAATTTGCTAAATTTTATTACAGAAACAAAGAAAAATTTGTTTTTTCTTCCAAATTTTAGGTCTTTTTTCATTTATAGCGCAAAAATTAAAAAACCCAGAGGTGATCAAATACCACCAAAAGAAAGCTCTATTTGTGGGGAAAAAAGGACAAAAAATTTGGGTACAGTGTTACATGACTCAGTAATTATTATTCAAAGTGTGAGAGCACCTAAAGCTGAAAATTGGTCTGGTCACGAGGGGTGTTTAAGTGCCCAGTTGTCAAGTGGTTAAGAATGTCACAGGTGGGAAAAGTACCTTGCGTCCACAGACCAGGAAGACTAAGGAGCCACACCGCAGGCAAGGGCCCCTCTTTTCCGCTCAAGAGGTTTTTTGTCCGTCCGGGACATAGTGGGACGTATCTCCGTTATCCCTGGATCAGCAGATTCAGGCGAGTCAGTCAGTCAGGGACTCCCTGCTTTGCTGGCTGAGATCCTCTGCACTTTGGTCCGGGAAGTTGTTCCTACCTCTGCATTGGACTGTGATCACAACAGACGCCTGACTGGCTGGCTGGGGTGGAGTACTGGGAGTACAGTAGACCCAGGGTCTCTGGTTGGGTGAGGAACCCAAGTTGCCGAGCAATATGCTCGAAATCCGAGCAGTCAGGCTTTGCCTGTCCACATAGTCAATGAGACTGAGGACTTCTGATCAGGATCCAGTCAGACAACGCCACGGCGGTGGCATATGTCAAACATCAAAGAGGAACAAGAAGCTCGGCTGCAGCACGGGAGGTCACTTACATCCTTCAGTGGGCAGAGCATCATGTACCGGCCTTGTTGGCCATTTACATCCCGGGAGTAGAAAACTGGCAGGCGGACTACCCAAGTCGCAGATGTTGGGCCTGGGAGAATGGGCGTTGCATCCAGAGATGCTCAGGCTACTGTGCCTGCGGTGGGGCACCCCAGACGTGGATCTGCTGGCTTCCCATCTCTGGCTGATTGTTAGTTTTAGGGTTGTTCCACTAAGCAAGAGGGAATACACCATGGAGATCAGATTTCTTTGAGGGTCTGTACTGGAGCATAGTGCTTCAAATGGAGTTTGGTCTCTGAACTATTGTGTGGTAGGTTTGGCACTATTCAGGAAGTGTCTGATTTGTTCAAATTTGTACAGGATATTACACTGGGAATCAGGAGGACAGAGCAGTATATGTGATCTAAATGTAGGTTCTGCGTGTGAGTGACTCAAGTTACTTTCAGGCAGGCCAGGTGGGAAATCTGAGTTTCTGTCTAATGGGGTCGTCGGACCTGGTGAGGGGATCATTTTGAGTGTGGTACATGCTGTTAAGAAGCGTGGGTCACATTAGTGGGTGTGTGGCGTGTTCCTTAGGGGTCGATTTAACGTCGATCCATGATGGGTAGGATAGAGGAACCTGCACAAAAGAATCCTCAATTGTAACCGTGTCTTTAGTGAGTTTGTGGACGTGCCAGTCCGTTATTCTTGTGAGGCCCTTTCAGTTTTGGGAGAATCATTCTATCCCAGCTTAGTCTTGGAGATTTGGAAGCCCAAATAAAATTGATTAGCAATTTCTTCTGTGCAAATTCAAAGGTATTGCCTGCGGGGTCTTTAATCGTGTGTATGGTAGTTGCTGCCTTTTTTATGCTGTAGGGCTCTAGCTAGTAATTTTCCTGACTTGTTTCCAAATTCGTAAAACAATTTTTGCGTCAATATGTATTTGCGTGTCAATGTCTTACCCAATTCCTCCAGGAGTTTTTCTCTTGTCTTCAATAGGTCAGTGAGAGATTTAGTGGCCAGGGATAGTTTTGTGAGCCCGTTCCAGGCCATGAATTTATGTGGATAATGCAGCAATAAGAGTTTGAGTTTGTTTGAGTTGGTTTCTGTTCTCAGCAATAGAAATGAATTCCCCTCGGATTAAGCATTTATGTGCAGCCCATATAGTAGCTAGTGTGGAGTCGTCTGTGATATTTTCTGTAAACTATTGCATGAGGCGTGTTTATTTTTTGTGTGGTTTCAAGGTCCATTAATAGAGAGTTGTCATGGCGTCAGATCATGGATTTGGTGCGAGCCATTGGGATATCCAGTGTAATGGTGATGGGGTTATGGTCTGAAAGCACCGAAGTGGTTTTAGTGTATTTGTTATGTGGTAAGGAGTAGAATGTAAAATTGCTTTCATTTTGAATGTAACGTGGGCCATATAGGGTTAAGTCTCGCAGGTGGTCTTTGAGAGCTTTGAGCTCTGATTATGGGGCATGGAGGATGTCCCTGTAGAAGAATCTTGGGCTGGGGTGAGCGCTACATTGAAATCCCCACCAACAATGAGGATAGCCGAGTAAAATTCAGTGAGCAGATGTAAAGTTTCACGAAAAGGATACTTGTTGCTTGTGTATGTTGTGTCCTCTCTTTGAGGAACCTGCCTTTAATGTCTCGCTGAACTTTGATACTTTGAAGGGGCAGTTCTTTGATATCACTATTACAACACCCTTAGGTTTTGAGTCTTCATTGGAGGAGTTGTAGACCGTAAGAAAGTGATGATTGTGTAGTTTGGGGACATTGTCTGAGCAGAAATTAGTTTCTTGAATAAATGCAATTTGCGCTTTGTTTTTCTGCAATGTGTAAAGTAACTCAGATCTCTCTTCAGGGGTGTTGAGCCCATGCATATTCAGCAAACAAAAACTTCACCTGTGAAGTGGGCGTCTTCCTATCTTGTCCAGTCATGTCAGCAATATGTGGGCCCATCATTATAAGGAAGGGAAGATTGTATGAAGCAGGGATGTAGAAGAGAGGAATAACCAAGTGGTATAAGAGGTCAGCTGAATAGTCGTCTGAAGAAAAGTGCTGTAGATAGAGGGAATTGTTTATCTAACCTTCTCTACCACGAGTGGGGTTATAAAGGTACAGTGAGCTACCAATGAAGTCTGGCCCAATTGTAGACCAGCACCGTTCTACTGCACTGTGTGGGGGGTTGGCAAGTTCCAACCCCCCACACAGTGCAGTAGAACGCTCCACTGGCGGTAATGGCGGGCTAGCCCGCTACTCAGAAGTATGTTCTGTGTTGGGTACTTACCTAACACAGAACATACTTCTGAGTAGCGGGCTAGCCCGCCGTTACCGCCAGTGGAGCAAATTGATGGAGGATAAGCGTTAGAGGTACGAGTATGTCTATGGGTAAAATTTGACTTGCTGTTTAGTAATTGAGATTGTACGTGTATGTGACCATGATGTCCAGTGAGGCTTAGGAGTCACGTATGTGTCTAGGGTGAGGAGACGGGTGATAGGGGCCTGCCACGTCATCTGGGTTTTTGTCTTAAAATGTATATTGTGTACTGTGGGCAAGGGGATAATGTCCTACTCAAATATTTTACCCTTGAACTCATTAGCTTATCTAGATTCTTAAAGTGGGGTACCCCCTAAAAAATAAAAAATAAAATAAAAAAATCAAGTCAGCAGCTACAAAATACTGCAGCTGCTGACTTTTAATAATCGGACACTTACCTGTCCCAGGGTCCAGCGATGCGGGACAACAAAGCCCCCCCTCATTCCCCGCTCCGCTCACGGCACCGCCATGCATACTGTGGGCACCCAGCTGTGGCTGCACAGCCGGGCACCTGTGGCGCAGGGCGCCGTGATAGGCCATACAGTCACCTGGGACAGGTGACATGTCCCAGGTGAATGTGCGGTGCGAGGGGAAGTGATGTCACCAGCCCGGGCAAGGAAGAAGGCAGACTATGAGGGACCCCCTAGCAACAGGTATTTAGAGGTGAGTAAAAAAACATTTTTTTGCCAAATTTTTTTTTATTTTTATTTTTTAAGATTTTTAAGCAACTTTTTTTTTTTTTTTTTTTTTTTTTTTTTGGTGGCAACATCACTTTAAGCTATGTAAACATATTTTAACCATAATACATCATGAAATCGACCTTATAAGACATTTGAAATATCATTAAAACATGTATAACCAGAAGCCAGCAGTTTGCTGCAACAGTGGGTTTATAACCAGCAACTAACTGTGCTCATTAGTAATCTTCCACAGCCATAGTGCCCTGCTACCACCGCCAATCCCACATATTTATGCCTATGGTGTATGTTTTCTCTGGTATAACCCCTGTGCTGTGTGGCCACCTGGAGAGCACATTTTAGAGGAATGCCAGCTGTAAATTGACAGTCTTTTTTGTCTTTTGGTCCTGTTTCACTATTAAATACCCGTTTTGCATAGTGTTTATTGTCTGTTAAAGCCCTTAGATTGTTTAACTGAACAGGTGAGGGGTTGAGATCCTCCTATCCCCTTCAGTGAATATGCCCAAGAATACCGTACACATGTGACTATAGGGAAGGTGAAGCTTCACGGGGGGGTTCTATTTTCCCAGGGGTCCCCGTATAGCAGTTGACAACCCAGGGTATGGGAGTATCCCTTTGGGACTATTTAGACCTGGTTGTCCGGTGTAGGTTCACTAGGATCTTGTAAGAATCTATGTGCTGCCAGAGGTATGAAAGTAACCATCATACTGGGCAAATAAGCTCAGTGTAGTAACAGATCCCTGTGTGTACTGTGGGTAAATACCTCATATAAAAATAGGGGGTACTCCTCCCAGTACCCTAGGAAAACCATACATTACCCAGTCCGGTATTGGCATGCTATGCAAGGTTCACTTAGTGTTCAGGGGCAGTTCCAGGGGCATCTGCTTGAACATATGGTGTCTTTTTAGAGTACATGGGTCAGTCATTCAGGAACGTGCTGTGGGTATTTCCGTCCGATGCTGGCTGCCGAAACACTGGTACTTTGTTGGTGTGTGCAGGGGACTTAAGGCAGACATCAGTTGCGTCGGGTTAGCCTTTTTTAAAACCGGCCATGGAAGTAGATGCGGTTAGGCAGGTGCAGCGGGAGGAGGCGAGCAGCACCCAAGGCCATCCAGGAGGTCGCCAAGGTCATCTAATCAGTACAGCCCCATCATAGTCGATCACATTCGGAATAATCGTTTTAACATTAGGGATAATTAGGTAAACTCTTGTAAAGCAAGAGGATAGATTGAAGTAATTTAACCTTGCCGGAATGTGGCAACGTTTAGCCTGCGAAAAGATTTATGGTAAGGATTCTTTTAGTAGTCTACTGGCTTTCTGAGATCATGAGGAATTAGAGGGGCTAGAGCCACGATATGTACCATGGTGAGCGGTGTGGTATCTAGGACCTGGTGAGGATCTTCTCCTGCGGAATCTTGCCTTGTGCATCCATAAGCTCTTACTGTGGAGCATTTCTCCTTGCAGTCGAGTGGCGGAATTCAGCGTACCAGTTGGGGACCTCCACCAGGGGGAGGCCCAAGGTGTTTCAAAATAAACACAGATCTTCTGGGACCTTTAGAATAGCAGTGCGGCCCTGGTGAGTGGCAGAAAGACAGAAGGGGAATTTCCCGCTGTTTTTTTTATTCTTCTGTTGGAAGCATAATGGGAGTGATCAGTGTTATACTAACGTGTTTTACAGCTTTCTTGGCCAGTGTCCAATCTGAAGCTAGTAGCATAAGCCATTGTAGCAGAATTACTTCACCCTCTGCCGTTTGATTTAATTCAAGCAAAGGATTTTATGGTAAAAACCCTGTTATTGTATTATTTGAACCTAGAAATAGGCAAATGGTACAGTGTTTTAAACAATGCAATTGTTGACATTAACAATAATGGTCATAGGTTTACAAGTGATTTAAAATTATATATATATATATATATATATTTTTTTTTTTTTTTTTTTGCTTCATCAGGTGGTGCAGACAAGAGTGTGGTGGTGTTCGATTGCCAGTCTCAGCAGATCCTTGCAACTCTGAAAGGGCACACCAAGAAAGTCACTAGTGTTGTGTTCCATCCCTCCCAGGTTTGTTTCTGATATTCTTAAATACTATATACCAATTATGTTCTGCTTTCTGAACCGAGACTGGTTATGCTCTGCCACCTCCTGGCAGACCTGTTTACACTGCGAGATGGCGTGACGGATCCTTTCTGAAATTCCGCTGAGTGCTTCCGTCAGTAATACCGCTTCCTCCAGTCTGACCACCAGAGAGAGATATTATAGCTGCATTGAATACAAATCTAGCCGAAAATAGCTTGTATAATCTTAAATGATTTATTGGGCTGAATACAACCTTTTTTTTTATACACGTTTCACCCAAGGGTATTAGATAATGAGGTAGGTCTGGCTCATGGATACTCTCCCCCCCCCCCCCCCCCCCCCCTAACAACTTAAAGACAATTTATATAATTAACACAGCACTTAAGACAGTCTAGGTGACCAGACAGTCTGTCTCCGGAGGTAAATGTGATCAGCTCTTTCAATAATCACGTAGTGTTCAAAATTAACAACCAAGAATAGTCTTTGGGCATATACAGGGTTCCCAGAGTCTGTGTGTATTGGGGGACATAGACCTGAATCTAAAATTACACCACCTTAACGGTACCAAGACATACAGCTCACAAAGAGCACCATTCCCCCAAATGCCAGGGCCCATAATCGCAAGTCAAGAGGCTAGCATTCAGTCCTCTCTAAAAGCCTCTGTCCCAGATGGATTCTGAAACATAGGATTGTCACGTAATTGTCTTTCACAATGGTCACACAATTGGGAGTCCATTGCACTTGCTCCCAATCACAAACAGTGACTGCAAGCCCCATAGATGCATATGGGACTGAAAGCTGACTGCAGTGACTACAAGCTGTGACTGCAAGCCCCATAGATGCATATGTGTGGTAGCTGGAAGTTGAGGCCCACCTGTCCTGCCAGATATATGCATCATACTTTCAGGCAGGCATGCATTATCCAAGAATGTTCGGTCTAGCAATTCTGTGCCTGAATGGATGTGTACTAGTTAGACCACTGCTTGACCGATGAACTTAACATCCTGCCAGCAAGTGGCTATTACAAAGTCATGGCTACAGCTAAAAATCAATGCATTTCTATACACTGATAGTCTTGCCTGTAATGTATTGATGCTCACACGTGACAAAGTCAAAGACAAATTGAGAGCAGGTGGAGAGTCATCAATCATTTTTTTAGGGAATAAACTGAGGAAATGCACCTCCAAGCTGGTTTTCTCTGAAATACTACCTGTGCCTTGAGCCACACCAGAGAGGCAGCAGGAGATGCATGAGGAACTGGTGTAGGAAAGAGGGGTTCGGGTTCCTGGAGAACTGGGCTGACTTCTCAGTTCTCAGTCGGTTAGTGGCTCTTTAGTAAGGATGGACTGCACCTTAATGGGGATGGTACAGCTCTGTTGGGAAGAAAGATGGCCACAAAGTTGGATGGGCTTTTAAACTAGGTGTGGGGGGTCGGTTAGAAGTAGCGTCAACTGGCAGTGAGCATAGAACAGAGGCGATTAGTGGAGATACTAGTAATATATCCATAATATTTAATTCCGGGGGAAACTAGTTACCTAATCAAAAACCAAGCCTGTGAAATCACATGGGGGGGGGGAAATATAGATAGATACATATATATAGATATATATAGATAGATAGAGAGATATCTATCTATATCTCACAGGGATAACAGCAATTTGGTTGTTCCTTGTTTTGGAGCGATAGGGATGGTAGGAGAGGGGTGTGTGTATATGTATTTATCGTACATCACGGGACACAGCACCATAGTAATTACTATGTGGTTATAGACCACTTTCAGGTGATGGACACTAGCACACCCTTAACAAGAAGGTGCCTCCCTATATAACCCCTCCCATTCCGGGAACACCTCAGTTTTTTTTGCCAGTGTCTAAGGTGTTGGTCACAAGTGAAGATGTTCTCTGAAGAGCTCTGGGATCCTTGCAGGATTTAAACAGCCTCCATAGACTGGATCCATTCAAAGTGCCACTGAGTCCAAGGTGGATGGTACCCGGGGCTCGTATACGAAGCACAAGGTTTTGCCTGTAACGCCTCTCTGCAGGGCTGGGCCCTGGGACCCAGGGCTTTTTGGTCATGCTTATATTACCTAAAGATTTTCCTGACGGTGTGCTAATACAGGTCCAAGTGGAACCCCGATAAAAAGGGACCCGGTCCTTGAAGGTTTTCTTACGCAGCCCGCCGTAATGGATGAATTTTGGATCTGTCTGTTACAGCAGTATCCTGCGTCGAGGATAGAGTAAGGGAAGAAGCCTAGGAACTGTAAAAAGTTCACCTATAGTTTTTTTCCTTCCATTAGTGAAATGTTGTCATGCCTTAAAGTCTCCACTAGAGGGAGTAAATGCACATACCTGGTACATTGCTTCTCAGTTAGCTCTTTGTCCAGCTAAAACAGCATGTGTGTGGTCTCGGAAAACTATGGGGGATTCTTAATTGAACAAAGTTTGGCATGTTCTTCTCCCCACTGGGGAATTAAAGGCCTTGGAGGTGCAGCAGCAGTTTGTACACGCGGTGGAGGCTTCCCTGTGTTGTATTTACCTCACAGCCTTTGCATACCTAATGGAGTCAGTGAAAGATTCCTCACATAGCCATGTCATTGTTGTCTTACAAATAAAGATATTGTCCTGCCATCGCTCCAGCCCTTGTCCATACTTGATTTTTTTTTTTTTTTTACGAGGACAGTCCACCCCTTCAACAGGTTTGCACTGGAGGACCTGAATGCCATCCATCCGCGTGCATGGATTGCTGTTCATTTGAAACAAGAGGGGGGCAGGTTAGTAGAGAAGGGGCGTGGCTTAGGTGCGGTGCATAACATCCACGTGGAGCACACCGCGCAGGAGCTGGGCATGCGAGGCTAATAAAACAGCTTCCTTGTTTAACACTAAAAAGGCTGGAGTACTTAGAAGATCTCTATCAGATGCAACTGAAGAGATGGAAGTCTGACACACAGGAGCGCTAGGGGCACGTAAAGGATGCATGCAGGCTTTTCCAGTACAGGAAATAAATTTTTAACTCAGCACCAAGCTGAACTTTATGGCGACATTGTATTGCTGAACTACTACCGTATATACTCGAGTATAGGCCGACCCGAATATAAGCCGAGGCCCCCAATTTACCCCCAAAAAACTGGAAAAAATTATTGACTCGTGTATAAGCCGAGGGTGAGACATGCCTGTCCATCCCTGTGTGTCCGTCCATCCATCCCTGTGTGTGTGTCCATGCATCCGTGTGTGTGTGTCCATGCATCTGTGTGTGTGTGTGTGTGTGTGTGTGTGTCCGTGCAGCCTACCTGTGTCCAGCCTGCGTCCCGTCCAGCCTGCGTCCCGTCCAGCCTGCGTCCCGTCCAGCCTGCGTCCCGTCCAGCCTGCGTCCCGTCCCGGCCCGTCCCGAGCCGAGCCTCCGTCCTTCAGCTCTTCGTCGGCGGCCATTCTAGGATTCAAAAGCCGCGCCTCCGTCGGTGATAGGCGGAACACTCAATTTCCCACTGACTGCTGTTCCGCCTATCGGATGTCCGTGATAGGCGGAACACTCAATTTCCCAGCAGCCTGTGTTCCGCCTATCACGGGCATCGTCTCATCCTCGTCCGTAGTACGAGGATGAGACGATGCCCGTGATAGGCGGAACACAGGCTGCTGGGAAATTCAGTGTTCCGCCTATCACAGGCGAAGGCGGAGCCGGAGGCGCGGCTTTTGAATTCTAGAATGGCCGCT
This sequence comes from Lithobates pipiens, assembly GCF_037356315.1. NCBI lineage: Eukaryota > Metazoa > Chordata > Amphibia > Anura > Ranidae > Lithobates > Lithobates pipiens. The sequence continues at coordinate 111,589,379 of NW_027507787.1, forward strand.
GTCTGTCTGCTCGACACGCTGATCGAGCGGGCAGACAGCGATGACTCGAGTATAAGCCGAGGGGGGCACTTTCAGCCTCAAAAAAGAGGCTGAAAATCTCGGCTTATACTGGAGTATATACGGTAAATATTACTTGGTGCTTCTGCTTTTGTGCTTAGAACTAGGGCTTCCAAAAAAGACATTAGAAAGGTACCAAAAACGTCACCCCCAAGCGCTGGGAACTTCAGTCATGCCTCCTCAACTGTCATTCTCTCCTGAAATACCAGATATGGCAAACCAGGGTGAGTCATTGGAACCAATTGGTGGTGGAGCTGCTTATCACATCTCAGCCCCAGTATACATGACTGAAGATGCATTTTCCTCTGCCCTGCAAGGCTTAGAAGGAAGATTAGCGGCTTTAATCACATCCTCCATCCAAGGGGATAGGAAGCGTGCTAGATTCCCCCTCCCCACCTCAAACTCCTTACCAAGGGAACAGTGGGGACAGGATGAGGTATTGTCCTCAGATGATCAAGAGGAAAAATAAGCCGATTATTCCTCTGCGGAGGAAATGGTTGATGTTTCAGTTTCACAATCTAAGGTACAAATCCTTACGGAGATTGTTCGCTCCACTTTCATGTTACCCCTAACAGAGTTAGCTGAAAGTCCGTTTTTTCCTTTTTTTTTTTAAGCCTTTACAGCCTTAGCATGCGTTTTCCGGTCCATGCATTACTAGAAAAGCTTATTCATGCTGAATGGGATCATCCGGATAAGCATTTTCTCCTTCCAAAGAGATTTTCAGTTCTCTATCCCATGTAGGAAAAATTTACCAAGAAATGGAAGGTTCCAGCAGTTGACGCTGCGATTTCCAGTGTGAATAAAAGCTTAACTTGTCCAGTAGACAATGCACAAATGTTTAAATAACCAACAGATAAGAAGTTGGAAATCCTGTTAAAATCCTCTTTTTCCTTGACATGGACCGCTACTCAGCCTGCAGTCGCAGCAATAGGCATCTGTCAGTCTTTAAAGGACCAGCTCACAGAGGCTCTTAAAGAGGTCCCCGCACAACAGGCCCGTGAGTTGGCCGAATTACCAAAGGCATTATGTTTTGCTATAGGCGCTATGAAAGATTCTATTCACCAGGCGTCCCCGGCACCTTGCGCGTGTGCTAATACACATGTGTAGAACCCTTTGGTTAAAAAATTGGTCAGCTGACGCACCTTGCAAAAAGCTTCTCACTAGTTTCCCTTTTCATGGGGAGGCAGTATTTGGCGATGATTTGGATAAATGCATCCAGACGATTTCTAGTGGAAAGAGTACTCTTATGCCAGTCAAAAGAAAGAATAAACATCCTTCGTTTAACCAGTTGCCGACCGCCGTCACACGCCGATGTACGTCAGCAGAATGGCACGGGCAGGCATATGGGCGTACCTGTACGTCCCTGCCTCCCAGTCAGTCGGAATTGTTCCAAGAGCGATCTGTGCTGAGGGGGAGGCCACCGATTCATGGCCACCCCCTCGCAATCACTCCTGATGAATGAGAAGCTTCCGCTGCTTCTGTAATATAAACAGAAGCAGAGGAAGGGATGTAATCTCCCCTCGCGCAGCTTTTTTGTTTCGGAGCCCAAAGAGAGAAGGCATCCAGGTAAGTCACACCCTGATCACCCCCATTCCCCCCCCCCACGCCCCCAGTCACAGTGGCACCAATAGCAGTTTTTATTTTTTTACTGATCACTGCATTGGTGTCATTTGTTACTGTTCAAAGTATTAGGGCAGTTAGTGGTAGGCCCCTTTAGGTCTAGGGTACCCCCTAATAAATGTTTAACCCCTTGATCACCCCCTGTGGCCATTGTCACTAAGCAATCTTTTTTTCTGATACCCGTGTTAGTGTCACAGGTGACGCTAGTTAGCCAGGTGAGTAGGTTCACCGTCAGCTTTTTATAGCGTCAGGTACCCCTATATACTACCTAATAAAGTTTTTAACCCCCTTTTTTCCCCCTAGTTAACACTTTCACCAGTGATCACTGTATAAGTGTTGCGGGTGACGCTGGCCAGTTTTTTATACCCGCCGTTTATTACCCAATAAAGGTTTAACCCCCTGATCGCCCGGCGGGTGATATCAGCTAGGTTTTAGGGTCAGAATGGGGTCTGCGTCGCCCCAGGCAGAGTCAGGTTAGTGGCAGTGCCGCTAACACCCACGCACGCACCATACACCTCCCTTAGTGGTTTAGTATCTGAATGGATCAATATCTGATCAGATCTATACTAACGTTCCCAGAAGTTTAGGATTCCCAAAAATTTAGTTTTAGCAGCATCAGCCCCGATACCTGCTAGTACCAGCGTTTTTGCCCCTCCCTCGGCCCAGCCCACCCAAGTGCAGTATCAATCAATCACTGTCACTTACAAAACACTAAACTCATAACTGCAGCGTTCAGAGTCAGGCCTGATCCCTGCGATCACTAACAGTTTTTTTGGTAGCGTTTTGATACAGTAGCTGACAGCTTAGGAGCTTTTTTACCTGCAAGTCTCACTAGTGTACAAGTAAATTTCGAGCCCAAAATGACAAATCAAAGGTACACTAGTGAAGAGGCCTACACGTTTATGAGCATGACAGACAGTGAAGAGGAAGTCTTATCTGTCAGATTCAGGCTCAGAATACGATCCTGTAGACTACAGCGGCTCCATGACAGATAGCTCTAACAAAGTTGTGGTCCCTGCCAAGGTCAGGTGTACCAGACCCCGATCTTTTGCTGTTGAGGTGCAGGAACCACAGGGCTCTCGTATGGAGCAGAGAAGTACTAGCGCTTCTATTCTGGTGAACTGGAAAGCACCAGCGGCTTAGTACGCCCTGGTTGTAGTCAAACCAGCACTGCAGTAACATGTGACGTGGTGAGTCCCATGAGTGAAGTTCAAGCTGGCGAGGTGGCAAGCACAAGTAGTGTCCTGCTGCCACCAAGAAGACAGACATGCCCATAGTGTCCTTCCTGCAGAATTTGCCAATCCTAATTGGGAGCCGACCACTTCTGCAGCAACCGTACTTCCCCCCATTCACTGGCCAACCCTGCATTCAGGTGGAAACAGTTGATTTTACGTCACTTGATTTTTATTCGCTGTTTTTCACTGAAGATATCTATAGATCTATTGTGAACCAAAGCAATTTCTATGCTGTTTTAATTGCGGTTTCCGCATTTTAAGACCTTTCTGGGCCTATCCCTTGACATGGGCATAGTTAAAAAGATTGAATTGCAGTCATAATAGTCCACTGACCCAATTCACCATAAGCCCTTGTTCTCTGCTTCCATGGCCAGGGCACGATACAAGCAGAATTTGCAGTTCGTGCACTTCAACAACATTGAACTGTCATCCTCTTGGAGACCCTGGATACGATCGGCTCTACAAAATTTGGTCCCTCGTAAATGACTTCGTTTTGCATGCTGCTTTACTCCCGTTCAAGGTGTCTGCGTTGATGAGTCCCCTGGTTACGTTTTCTGGCCGCTTGTCATTCAAGCAGTATCTTACCAGCAAGCATGCCAGATACGGGGTAATGGTGTATAAGCTCTGTGACAGGGCCACAGGAGATATATATATATATATATATATATATGTGTGTGTTTTATGGTTTACGAGGGAAGAGATAGTCGCGTAGAGCCGATAAACTGCCCTGACTACATAGGGAGCGCTGGCAAGATTGTGTGGGACTTGGTGTCAGCCTTATTCGGAAAGGAGTACCATTTGTATGTGGACAATTATTACAGTCACTTGTTTGATCATCAGACTGGCGCATGTGGCACGGTGAGATCTAATCGCCGGGGCTTTCCCCAGCAGCTTGTAGATTCCTTAGGCGGGGGGAGAGAGCCTGCTTGAAGTGTAATAACTTGCTTGCTGTGAAGTGGAGGGATAATAATGTTTTCGTTCTTTCCTCCCTTTATGCAGACACGACAGTCCAAATTCCTACGGCAACTGGTGTTGTGGAGAACACCCTCTGTGTCCATGAATATAACCAAAATATGGGAGGAGTGGACCTCCACGACCAGTTGTTAGCGCTGTACCTAGTTGCCTGTATGGTCAGACGCTGGTATAGAAAAGTGTCTGTATACGTATCAGGTAACGTATTTTGGCTTTGCTTGAACGCTCATGTGCTACACAGAGCTTCAGGATGGACCGGACCTTACTTAAATTCCAGGAAGACCTCGTCGGAGCCCTTCTGTTTCCAGACTGTGCTCCCTCACCTCCCTCACCTTACCAATCCATATGCAGTAAGCCGGCTACACGAGAGGCATTGTCCTCCTAAGTACCCCTACCCAATGAGCTCTCCAAAGAAAATGTGTCTGTAGAAATATATATAATGTGTGTGTGTGTGTGTGTGTATATATATATATATGTGTATACAGTACAGACCAAAAGTTTGTACACACCTTCTCATTCAAAGAGTTTTCTTTATTTTCATGACTATGAAAATTGTAGATTCACACTGAAGGCATGAAAACTATGAATTAACACATGTGGAATTATATACTTAACAAAAAAGTGTGAAACAGAAAATATGTCTTATATTCTAGGGTCTTCAAAGTAGCCACCTTTTGCTTTGATTACTGCTCTGCACACTCTTGGCATTCTGTTGATGAGCTTCAAGAGGTAGTCACCTGAAATGGTTTTCACTTCACAGGTGTGCCCTGTCAGGTTTTATAAGTGGGATTTCAAGCCTTAGACCCCTTTCACACCAGGGCGTTTTGCAGGCGCTATAGCGTTAGAAATAGCTCCTGCAAAACGCCCTAAAGAAGCTGCACCATTGTGTGTAGTGTGAAAACCCCGAGGGCTTTCAAACTACAGCGGTGCGCTGGCAGAACGTCAGAAAAAAAGTCCTGCCAGCAGCTTCTTTGGAGCGGTGAAGGAGCAGTGTGTTTACCGCTCCTCCACCGCTGCTGCCCATTGAAATCAATGGGGCAGCGCTGTAATGCCGCCGGCAAAACGCCGCTATTGCGGCGTATTGCTGGTGGTTTTAACCCTTTCGCGGCCGCTAGCAAATCCGGCGGTAAAACGCCGCTAAAAATAGCTGCGTTTTATTGCCGATGCAAGGTGCGGTGTGGTGTGAAAGGGGTCTTCTAAATGGGGTTGGGACCATCAGTTGTGTTGTGCAGGAGGTGGATACAGTACACAGCTGATCCTGAGTCCTACTGAATAGACTGTTAGAATTTGTATTATGGCAAGAAAAAAGCAGCTAAGTAAAGAAAAACGAGTGACCATCATTACTTTAAGAAATGAAGGTCAGTCAGTCTGAAAAATTGGGAAAACATTTAAAGTGTCCCCAAGTGCAGTGGCAAGAACCATCAAGCGCTACAAAGAAACTGGCTCACATGATGACCGCCCTAGGAAAGGAAGACCAAGAGTCACCTCTGCTGCGGACGATAAGTTCATCCGAGTCACCAGCCTCAGAAATCGCAGGTTAACAGCAGCTCAGATTAGAGAACAGGTCAATGCCACACCACGGGCGGATCCAGGGGGGCAACGGGGCAATTGCACCCCCCGAGAAAATAATGAGCGGGTGAGCCGGCGGGTGACTGAACAGGCCAGCGGGTGAGCGAGCGTATGGGCAATCATGCCGGCGGGCTGGCGTGTGACTGAGCAAGCAGGCAGGTGTTGTCAGGAAGCCGCTGCTCATCTGAATATGTGACTGAAGGGACGTTGCGTCGTGGCTATCTTGGTACTCCCGCACTTGTCGTCAGTAACATCTTTATACACCCACCGTAGTATTGCTTTTCCCAGGTATTTTTAAAAGTAAACTCAACTTATATTTCACTAAATAAACTGAGTTTACTGTTAAAATAACTGTGAAAAGCTTGCTGTCTTCTAACTCTAGGCTTACTGCAGACAAGTGGGGGTGTACCAAGATGGCCACAATGCAACATTGTGACAATCTGCATATTGTGGCAGGTGAAGTTGGCAAGTGACAAATCACATCTGGTGGCAGGGGATGTGGCAAGTGACAATCTGCATTTGGTGGTAGCCAATGGTGGCAAGTGACATGCTGCATCTGGTGGCAGGCAACGTTGCAAGTGACACGCTGCATCTGGTGGCAGGCAACGTAGCAAGTGACACGCTGCATCTGGTGGCAGGCAACGTAGCAAGTATCACGCTGCATCTGGTGGCAGGCGACGTGCCAAGAGACACACGCTGCATCTGGTGGCAGGCGACGTAGCAAGTGACATGCTGCATCTGGTGGCAGGCAATGTAGCAAGTGACATGCTGCATCTGGTGGCAGGCGATGTGAAAAGTGACACGCTCAGGGCTCCCACTGATTCTACATTATGGTGAGCTAAACTATTTAATTTTATATTACAATGTAATAATAGAAATAATGCGCTTAAATCATCCTGACACTATATTAATCATAGCGCTGTGATGATTGAAGTGCTGACACCAGCCATTGCCGCAAAATTTTCTGGCAGTGCCCCGCCCGAGACTAGGCTCTGGATCCGCCTCTGTGCCACACAGAGTTCTAGCAGCAGACACATCTCTAGAACAACTGTTAAGAGGAGACTGTGTGAATCAGGCCTTCATGGTAAAATAGCTGCTAGGCAACCACTGCTGAGGACAGGCAACAAGCAGAAGAGACTTGTTTGGGCTAAAGAACACAAGGAATGGACATTAGACCAGTGGAAATCTGTGCTTTGGTCTGATAAGTCCAAGTTTGAGATCTTTGGTTCCAACCACCGTGTCTTTGTGTGACGCAGAAGAGGTGAACGGATGGACTCTACATGCCTAGTTCCCATCATGAAGCATGGAGGAGGAGGTGTGATGGTGTGGGGGTGCTTTTGCTGGTCACACTGTTGGGGATTTATTCAAAATTAAAGGCATACTGAACCAGCATGGCTACCACAGCATCTTGCAGTGGCAGGCTATTCCATCCGGTTTGCGTTTAGTTGGACCATCATTTATTTTTCAACAGGAAAATGACCCCAAACACACCTCCAGGCTGTGTAAGGGCTATTTGACCAAGAAGGAGAGTGATGGGTTGCTGCGCCAGATGACCCGGCCTTCACAGTCACTGGACCTGAACCCAATCGAGATGGTTTGGGGTGAGCTGGACCGCAGAGTGAAGGCAAAAGGGCAAAAAGTGCCAAGCATCTCTGGGAACTCCTTCAAGACTGTTGGAAAGCCATTTCAGGTGACTACCTCTTGAAGCTCATCAACAGAATGCCAAGAGTGTGCGGAGCAGTAATCAAAGCAAAATGTGGCTACTTTGAAGAACCTAAAATATAAGACAAATTTTAAGTTGTTAACACTTTTTTGTTCAGTATATAATTCCACATGTGCTAATTCATAGTTTTGATGCCTTCAGTGTGAATCTACAATTTTCATAGTCATGAAAATAAAGAAAACTCTTTGAATGAGAAAGTGTGTCCAAACTTTTGGTCTGTACTGTATGTATAATAAATATATATATATATATATATATATATATATATGGTATGTGTGTGTGTGTATGGTGTGTGTGTGTGTGTATGGTATGTGTGTGTGTGTGTATGGTATGTGTGTGTGTGTGTATGGTATGTGTGTGTGTATGTATATATATGTGTGTATGTATATATGTGTGTGTGTATATGTATATATATATATATATATATATATATATATATATATATATATATATATATATATATATATATATATATATATATATATATATATATGGGCTGTGGAAATTAAAGATTAATTCCTCGATCGTTAATTTTTTTGATCACTCAAAATACTCACCCCTCTGCCGGCTTCAGAGAGTTCTGTCGGCGATCCGGTGATGTCACGGACATCAATGTAACTGGACTCCTCCCCCCTTCCCCAAGTGCCTCTGTCAGCTAACGAAGGGAAGGGGGGAGGAGTCCAGTGACGTTGAAGTTCTGAATGAACGTAACACGTACGGGGAGGAGCTACACATGGCGTCACTCGCCACTGCCCTATGGAACTAACACAATTGTCAGCTTTACATGCTGTGTTTTTATCATCTTTATGTGAGTAGTTTGTGTTTGAACACAAAAATTAAATCTTATGCTTAAGCGGTGAACACTTAGATCTTTTCTTTCTACCCATGACCTGGCGTCCTTGCTGAGATGTGAGAGAAGTTTATGGACCGTGTTAACCCTTTTGATACCCACTTGCATGACCACCTGTTTGCACAGGGGTCCATGCCATAAGGTGGGATTGATTAGTTAGATGGGAGGTGGAGGAATTGTCAAGCTACTGGGGGAAAAAAAATGACGTCAGTGATACAATTTGAATTTAAAACGTATTTGTGTGAACTGTGAAGTTAAGTCATGGATTGTGGAAACTAGCTAGTGTTGGGTGATTGTATATAGTGTATGTCACATTTACCACTGACTAATGCAGAGTTGCAATGCAAGGAGATCAGCTAAAAGTAGTTTATGAAAAGTAGGATCTGTATGTGCATTATAATCAAAATTATTATTATTATACTGGATTTATATAGCGCCGACAGTTTACGCAGCACTTTACAACATTGGGGTAGACATTACAATACAATACAATTCAAGACAAGGGGAATCAGAGGGCCCTGCTCGTTGGAGCTTACAATCTAGGAGGGAGGGTCAAGTTATACAAAAGGGTAATAGCTGTGGGGGATGAGCTAATGGAGACAATAGTGCAGTTAGATGGAGGCAGGATAGGCTTCTCTGAAGAGGAAAGTTTTCAAGGATCGCCTAAAAGTGGATACATTTGGAGATAGTCTGACAGATTGGGGTAGTGAGTTCCAGAGGATGGGCGAGGCTCAGGAGTCCTGTAGTCGGATATGGGAGGAGGTGATGAGGGAGCTAGAGAGCAGGAGGTCTTGGGAGGAACGAAGTGGGCGATTAGGTTGGTATTTTGAGACTAGGCTAGTGATGTAGCTGGGGGCAGAGTTGTGGATGGCTTTTTAAGTGTTAGTATTTTGAATTTAATTCCTTGGGCAAGTGGCAGCCAATGGAGGGATTGGCAGAGTGGGGTAGTAGACACTGTGTGGTTTGTAAGGTGTACGAGTCTGGCAGCAGCATTCATGATGGACTGAAGGGGGATAGTCTTTTTAAAGGTGAGCCAATGAGCAGGGAGTTGCAGTAGTCAAGGGGAGAGATAACCAGGGAGTGAATCGGTAGCTTTGTGGTTTCAATGGTTAGAAAGGGATTTGGTTTAGAGATGTTTTGGAGGTTGAGGCGGCAAGCTTTGGAAAGTGATTGGATGTGGGGCTGAAAGAGTTCAGAGTCCAGGATAACACCTAGCACCCTGACATGTGGGGATGGGTGGATGGTTGTGCCATTACTCTTGACAGGGAAGTCAGGGGAAGAGGCGCGTGGGGGAGGAAATATAAGTACGGTTTTGGACAAGTTGAGTTTAAGGAAGTGTTGTGACATCCATACAGATATGTCTGTTAGTAAGTTGGTGATGCGTGAGGAGACTGACTGATTGAGTGAGTTGAGGGGTGGAGAGATAGATTTGTGTCGTCAGCGTAGAAATGATATTGAAAGCCGTGAGAGGCTATCAGCTGACCCAGGGAAGAGGTGTAGATTGAAAATAAGAGGTCCAAGAACAGAACCTTGAGGGACTCCGACAGAGAAGGGAAGAGGAGTGGAGGAAGTAGAATTGTAAGTGACGCTGAAGGTGCGTTGGGATAGATATGATGAGAGCCACTGAAGAGCACAGTCACGGAGACCAAGGGAGTAAAGTTTTTTTTGAGGAGGAGAGGGTGGTCAACTGTGTCAAAGGCAGCTGAAAGGTCCAGAAGTAGGAGTACAGAATAGTGTCTGTTGGTTTTTGCAGTTAGTAGGTCATTTGTGAGTTTTAAAAGAGCAGTTTCTGTTGAGTGTGGAGGGCGAAATTCCAGATTGAACGGGATCAAGAAGGTTGTTTTTAATGAGGTAGTCATTAGTCAGGAAAATGGGAGCAAGGAGATAGGGCGTAGGTTGTTAGGATTGGTAGGGTCCAATGGTAGCTTTTTAAGTATGGGGGTGACCAGTGCATGTTTTAGAGCCTTGGGGAAAATGTCAGAGGTGAGGGAGAGATTGAAGATGTGGGTTAGAGTGTAGTATAGAGTCAGATGGCGACCGTAGTTTGAGAGGGAAGATGGTTAGGTGGGCGTTAGAAAGGTGTTTAGCAACTTCGTCTGTAGTAGCAGTTTTGAATAAGGGGAGTGTTGAGAGTACCTGTTGTAGTGGGATCTTAACTGGGGGAGATACCTGTAGAGTTGGGATTTCATCACGGATTGTATCAATCTTGTTTTTGAAGTGATTAGCAATCTCCTGGGTAGTGAGTGAGTCAGTGGGTGGAGGCGGCGGAGGACGGAGTAGAGAGTTGAAGGTAGAGAAAAGTTTACGGGGACTGGACGAGAAGGTGTTAATAAGAGTGGAGGAAAGAGTAGTATTTTTGGAGGGCAGACTTGTATTGGTTGAAGTCTTTGCGAGACTTGGTCTTGTGCCACAGACGCTCAAGAGCGCGACTACGTTTTTTCAGAATTCTAGTGGCATCTGCTTGCCAGGGTTGTAGGGGTCGAGGTCTGATTCTGCGTGTAGTGATTGGAGCGAGCTTGTCCAGGGTGGAGGACAAGGTTTTATTGTAGATGGAAGTGGCTTGGTTGGGGCAGGACAGGGGAGAGATTTTGTCATAGAGGTGGTCAGCAGCAGAGTAGAGAAGAGTGGAAGTTGCGAAAGTTTCTACGGATGATGGTTAGGCGATTGGAGGGAAAGATGTTGGAAGACAGGGAAAGAGAGAAATTAGGTGATGGTCGGAAAGAGGGGAAGGATTATTTGAGAAGTTGCATGGAGTGCAAAGGTAGGAGAATACAAGGTCAAGGGTGTTGCCATTAGAATGAGTAGAAGCCTGTACCCATTGCTTCAGGTCAAATGAAGAGGTTATACTAAAGTTTAGAAGTAGCAGGAGTGTTTTTATTAGCAGGAATGTTGAAATCACCGAGAAGGATTGTGGGAATTTCTGAAGACAGAAAGTAGGGTAGCCAGGCAGAGAACTTGTCAAGGAAAGTTAATGGTCCAGGGGGCTGGTAGATCACAGCAATTCTTAGGGCCGGTTCACACAGCGAGGCGAGGCGACACGGCTCGCCTCGCCTCGCTCCCGCAAGTCGCCCCCGTTCTGTACAATGGAACCGTTCTGAGAGGAGCGACTCGAGTCGCTCCGACTCAGAAAAAAGGTTCCTGTACTACTTCGGGGCGACTTGCATTGACTTCTATACAGAAGTCCTCTGCAAGTCGCCGCTGAGCTCCCCGCAGGTCGCGGCGAGGTAAGTCGGAGACGCCTCGCCGCGCCTCGCTGTGTGAACCGGCCCTTAGGGAAGTAGGAGAGAATAGACGTATACAGTGAGCTTCAAATGATGAGAGGGAGGGGAGTGAATACCCTGGAAGGTGCATTGGGGGGATAGGAGGAGTCCCACTCCACCTCCCTTGTGTCCATTAGGCCTAGGGGAGCTAGTCCAGTGAAGGCCACCCTTGGAGAGGGAAGTGGGAGAAAGGGTATCAGATTCGTGGAGCCAGGTTTCTGTGAGAGCAAGTCGATTAAATGAATTAGTGACAAAGAGGTCATGAACAGCCGTGAGTTGCAGAGGGTGCAGGAGAGGGGGAAGCTGGTGTTGGGAAGAAGAGGAATCAAGACTAAATTGCATAGATTGTGACTGCCAGAGGGTGTAGGGTGATGGGTGTGTTGAGTACAGTTAAATAAGGGAGGCCCAGGGTTAGTGGGAAATATCTCCAGCAGTTAGCAGAAGTAGAAAAGTAAGGGAGGTAATATGAGAGTAGGGTTTGTATGAGGGGACATGCTTCAGTACCCTGGGGTGTTTGTTAGCAAGTGGGCTTAGAGTTAGAAAGAGGTGATGAGTGCAGTAGTAAGGAGAGGGGAGAAGTGATGGCGATATGTACAGATTGTGGGGTGGAGCAGGGGGTTGAAGAAAAGGGAGTTCGAGGAGAGAGGCTGCAATTTTGAAAAGGAGAAGTAGAGTGCATGTTTCAGAGAGGAAGGAGAGATAATTTGGAAATAAGGTCACCTGCAGACTGCTGTGGATTGCTTTGTGCAAATTGCTGAAGTGCAAGAGCAGAAGTGCCACTTATTTAAAGAACCCCACTTCTTTGGAAGTACCCCCTGTATGTGCAGCCCCCTGTATGTGTTCCCCTGTAAAGAAGGCCTTGTTTTTATACTGTGTTGGGTGTTGGTTGAATCTGGCAATTAATCAATCAGGAGGTAATATTGGTCACACAGCTAGCAGAGCAAACCTTTTCACATCACATTCAAATTGAAACAGGACCAAAAGGCCAAAATTGTAAAGATAAGAGAAGCCATAATTTAGGTAAGACTTAATAGCTAAATAAACATTGAAATAATGTGAGCATGCCTACAGATGGAGATTGAAACAGCAGTGAAAAACTGATTTACCAAAGAAGCATGTGAGTAATAAAGTCAGTGTTCAGGTTGATATATGTGTGTGTGTATATGTGTATGTATGTATATATATATATATATGTGTGTGTGTGTGTGTATATATATATATATATATATATATATATATATATATATATATAATTTATTAGGGCTGCAATCGAAACAATAATCGGTTAATAGCCTTTAAAAAAAAAAAGTGTGTCAAATTGACGTTCATTTTCAAACACAGTGACGGGACTATTTGGAAATAATAGAAAACTTCTTAGTAAAAGGAATTTTCAGACAGTGTATGTGGTTTTCGTTCAAAAATTACATACATTTTAAAAACAAGTGAAAATTTCAAATAAAATTCTTTCATTTAGCGAATGTACAAAGATTTTTCGTCTGAATATTCTCATCTGAAAAATTGATCCGTTTGGCCAGCATAAGGCTTGGTACACACCTATGCACTTTGCATTTGATCTGTTTCTGCAGTGCTTTTTGCTGTATGTTTTGATTTTTGCGCACATGATTTTTTGCATTTTTTTTTTGTGCAGGTTAAAAAACAAAAATTGCTGCAAAAACGCATTACATGCTTTAATGCAGCTTTTCCATTGAAGTATATTGAACCAATAAAGCACCATTTTGCGTTAAAAGTCCCAGACCCTTTCAGATGTGAACGTGTCCCATAGGAAACCATGTAAATGAACTATAGTGCATATATTTCTGCAAAAAGCACCAATAAACACATAAATGTGAACCAGGTCTAAGACATTTAGTAACATAATGGGGTTAAAAAAACGAAAAATTTGCCCTTAATAGTACAAAAAAAGCAGATAATCACTACTGTAAGGAGTTGATTTTTTTTTTTTACTGTGGAACAGTAAACACTGTTCACAGCAGCGATTATTTTCTCTTTTTGTACTATAAAGGGCTCATTTTAGTTTTTTTTTTTTTATTTCATAATCGCTTAGTTGTCGATTAGTTGTTTCAGCCCTAATATATATATATATATATATATAATGTGTGTGTGATACCATACAGAAGAAGGTATTCTTACCCCAGACGTGAATCAGTTCCATTGCAGGATAAAGGAAAATTCCTTAATTCGGCTGCAGGAGATTTTTAGGGGTGGCCTCCTTCAAGGCCGTCCCATGCGCGCAGTTTTATTCAAAGACTGCTTCAAGACACCATCCTGTCGGTCTGGAATAAAGAGGATTCAGGCCTTGTTTGTTTCCAATACGCTTGGCTCCTGACATAGGTCAAAGCCTAAATTGGTGTTTGTTATCCAGAAGGAAAATCTTTATCCTGCAAGGTGTTAACAGATGCCAGCCTTCTAGGCTGGGGAGCAGCCCTCGAGGAAGATTGTGTCCAGGGGAGATGGTCCAGGTTAGAGGACCTTGCCTATCAACTAGGGCTGCAACTACCGATTATTTTCATAATCAATTAGCTGGACGATTATTGTTTCGATTAATCGGTTAATAAACTTTAAAAAAAAAAAAAGGCGGGTCAAATTGACGTTCATTTTCAACCACAGTGATGGGAAAATTTGGAAATAGAAAACTTCTTAGTCAAAGGAATTTTCATACAATGTATGTGGTTTTCGGTCAGAAATGACATTCACTTTAAAAACAATGTTAAAAACAAGTGAAAATTTCAAAATGCTTTCATTCAGCGAATGTACAAAGATTTTTCGTCTGAATATTCTCACCTGAAAATTGATCTGTGTGGCCAGCATAAGGCTCGGTACACACCTTTGCAGTTTTCTTTTGATCTGTTTCTGCAGTGCTTTTTGCTGCACGTTTTGATTTTTGCGCACGTGATTTTACTGCAATTTGCATTTTTTGCATTTTTTTGGGCAGATAAAAAAAAACACAATTTACGGCAAAAACGCTTTACATGCTTTTCTGCAGCTTCTCTATTGAAGTATATTGAACCAGTAAGGAACCATTTTGCCATAGGAAACCATGTAAATGAACTGTAGTGCACTTCTGCAAAAAGCACCAATAAACACATAGATGTGAACCAGGTCTAAGACGTTTACTAACATAATGGGGTTGAAAAAAAACTAAAATGAGCCCTTTTTATAGTAGAAAAAAAGCAGATAATCACTACTGTAAGGGGTTAATTTTTTTACTGTAGAACAGTAAGAGTAATATTTACAGTAGCAATTGCTCTTTTTGTACTATAAAGGGCTCATTTTAGTTTTTTTAAACCCCATTATGTTACTGGCCGATTAATCGATTATGAAAATAGTAATCGATTAATTTCATAATCGATTAGTTGTTTATTAATCGATTAGTTGTTTCAGCCCTACTATCAACTTTGTTGGAAGTTTCAGGCAGTACTTCTGGCCATAGAATCTTGGCGGTCAGATTACAGACTGTCCTGACAGGATTCAGATTCAGTCTGACAGTGCCATGTTCTAGCTTTGGCAGAACACAACACTCCTTGCCTATCGGCAATTTTATTATTTCAGGTGTACTACTTGAGACGCCAACAATTTTTTTTCTGGGAGAATGATCTCTTCACCCCGACATCTTCCTAGCAATATGTCAGATGGGGTACTCCGGACAGGGACCTATTCGCATCCACATTCATTACGAGGGTCGACAACTTTGTCGCGCAAGGGGTCCGTTAGCAGGCGGAACAGATGCATTAGTCTTCCCAGGGGATCAGTGAAAAACTGATCTATACATTTCCTCCAGTTCTGCTACTTCCGCGCCTTATCTGCAGGATTAAGCAGGAACAAAAGGAGGTGATTCTGGTGGCCCTAGCCATGTTCCAGAAGATCTTAATTTATCAAGATCATAAAGAGGGCAGTAGAAGTCCTTTTGGACTCTGCCATTATAGCCAGACCTTCTTGCACAAGGTCCTGTATTTCATCCTGCTTTACGGACAAGGAGTTTAACAGGTTTGACTGTTGAATCCCACTCTATAAAAGATTGTGGGTGATCTCCTTCAGTAGTGTCTAATTTGACTAAGCCCAGGAAGCTGGCTTCCAGAATCGCTTACTTTAGAATCTGAAAGACATAGGTTTCTTGGTATGGATCCAGGGGTTGGCACCCCAAGAAGTATGTCAATAGGCAGGATTCCTGCATATGGGATCTGAAATGAAGCTGGTCTTGACTTTTATCAAGAGCCAGATCCAGGCCGTGTCGATGTCTTTTCCTATGGCCTCTTCCCACACTTGGTTCGTAGCTTATTCAGGGGGTAACACGGTTTATTCCCCTATCGGGGCACCTCTAAATCCTTAGGATTTAAAATCGGTCTTTTCGGCTTTGCTGAATCAGCCGTTTGAACCTCACGAGAAATTCTATTAGTTCTTTGACAAGAAAGATGATCTTTTTTGCTTGCCATTTCTTCTGCTAGAAGAGTATCGGAGCTAACGTCTGTCCTGTAAGAGCCATATTTCATCATGCATAAGGGTGAGGTGGGTTTATGTCGGGGCTCGACAAAACCCGGGCGCCAGGTCGCATTTGCGACTAGAATTAGCGACTGGCGCCTGGGGCAGCACAGCTGGGGGTATCCTTTCTCCGTGGACCCCCCCAGCGTAATTGCGTCGGGCCGCGCCGCCGGCGGCCGGTAATTGAGCCCCCGGCTTTGAGGCCTTCTGTGATGCTAGCTATTCCCTTCTGTGATCCTATTCCTTCTGGAATCTGGTGCCCTCTTGTGGGGGCCGTTGGAATTACAACCATTAATGCTAATAGATCTCCTTCCATTTACTTAGAACACCTAAACATTACATACATGTATACATACATATATATGTATGTGTGTGTGTATATATATATAACACACTTTTTTATTCTAACACCCTAGAGAGTAAAATGGTGGTCGTTGCAATAATGTCTGTCACACAATATTTGCACAGCGTACTTACAAGCGCACTTTTTTTGGGGAAAAAATAATTTATTTAATAAAAAAAAAGACAACAGTAACGTTAGCCCAATTCTTTTTTATATTGTGAAAGATAATGTTACGCTGAGTAAATTGATACCCAACATGTCATGCTTCAAAATTGCGCCCACTCATGGAATGGCGACAAACTTTTACCCTTTAAAATCTCCATAGGCGAGGTTTAAAAATTTCTACAGGTTGCACCCTTTGAGTTACAGAGAAGGTCTAGGGCTAGAATTATTGCTCTTACTCTACCGATCGCAGCGATACCTCACATGTGTGGTTTGAACATTGCTTTCATATATGCGTTTGCTTCTGCACGCAAGCTTGGCGGGACAGGGCGCATTTAATTTTTTTTTTTTTTTTTCTTATTTTAACTTTTATTTTTATTTTTTTTCACTGTTCTTTTAAAAAAAAAAAAATGTGTGTCACTTTTATTCCTATTACAAGGAATGTAAAAATCCTTTGTAATAGAAAAAAGCATGACAGGTCCTCTTATATATGAGATCTGGGGTCAGAGAGACCTCACATCTCATATTTACACTAAAATGCAATTAAAAAAAAAATCGTCATTTGAAAAATTAAAACAAATAAAATGTCCCTCTAATAGCTATGGGCAATGACTTGGAGACAGGTGAGGGGCTGGGGGCGTTATCTTCCCCTCACTCGTCTCCATGTCAGGCCAGGGACAGGTCCAGATCGCCGTCACGGACTTGGCTCCTAACTTTTTTAGCTGGCTCCTAGATTCCAAGCAAATTTGTCAACCCCTGGTTTATGTCCTCATCCTGAGTTTTTACCAAACGTGTTAACAGGTTTTCATTTGAAACCAAAATATTCTTCCTGCCTTTTCCCCAGAAGCCTTAATCTGTTTTTGGGATCATTGTCATGCTGAAAGACCCAGCCACGTTTCATCTTCAATGCCCTTGCTGATGAGGAGGTTTGCACCAAAATCTCATGATGTATGAACCCATCAGGGTTTACTTCCTCTTTAATTCTAAACCTAGAGAAGTCTTCCTTAAAACCGCTAAAAAGGCTGGAGTTCTTGGGTCTGATAATAGACACACCCCAGAAAAAGCTGTTTTTGCCTCAGGCAAAGATCAACTCCATAAGAGAGCTGGTGCAGATGGTCAGGTTGAAAGGAAATCCCGCTATTCATCTTTGCCTGAGGTTGTTAGGAAAGATGGTGGCTTCGTTTGAAGCGGTTCCCTATGCTCAGTTCCATTCGAGACTGTTGCAAAACAGTATCCTGTCTGCTTGGAACAAAACGATTCAAGCTTTCCAGAGCCTCAGTTGGTGTTGGGTATCCGGGAATCTGCAGAAGGAAAAAGTCATACCAGTTACATGGAAAGTGGTAACGACAGATGCCAACCTTTCAGGTTGGGGCGCAGTCCTGGAAAAGGCAACTGTCCAGGGACAGTGGTCCAGAACCGAAAAAGCCTTGCTCATCAACATCTTAGAGATGTGGGCAGCGCGTCTGGCTCTGACGCCCTGAACATTCAGGTTATGGGATTGTCCGGTCAGGATCCAATCCGACAATGCCACAGCTGTGGCCTATATCAATCACCAAGGGGGCACTAAGGGTCATGCAGCTCTAATTGGTGGACCATATTCTAGCTTGGGTGGAAAATGATGTTCCTTGCCTATCGGCAGTCTTTGTTCCAGGAATAGAGAATTGGCAGGTGGACTGTGAGTCGCCAGCAGTTGTTCCCAGGGGAGTGGTCCCTTCACCCCGAAATTTTTCTGGCTATATGCCAAAGATGGGGGATCCTGGACGTAGATCTTTTGGCGTCCAGGTTAAGCATGTTGTTGGTCAACTTTATGTCAAGGACAAGGGATCCACTCGCATTCAAGACAGATGCGTGGTGACCCCATGGGGTCAGTTTTCACGGAGTTAGGCTTTTTTCTCTTTTCAGTTGCTGCCACTGATTCTTTGCAGGATCAAGCTGGAAAGAAAGCCAGCAATTATTGTAGTCCCAGCATGGTACCATGGTCCCTTCAACAATGGCCAGACCTACTGACGGGCCGATAGTCCATCCTACCTTACAAACTCTGTTTGACTATTGAAGCCCACAGTCTGAAGAGACGTCTCTCTGGGTCAGTGATTTTTACCTTCATTAATGAAGCCGGCTTCCAGACTTGTAAATTATAGACTCTGGAGGGCTTATGTTTCCTGGTGTGAATCCAAGGGTTGCCACCCTCGGAAATATAACAGGTAGAATAAGTGTTTTTTTTTTTCCAAGTACAAATGAAGCTAGCCTTTAGTACTATTAAGGTCCAAGTGTCTGCTTCATCGGTCTTATTTCAAAGACCGCTTGCTTTGCATTCTTTGGTCCGGGATTTTTTATATAAAGGGTAATGCGGCTTATTCAGACAGTTAGACCACCCTTGGGACTTGAACTTAATTTTTTATCGGTATTGCAAAGAACAGACCTTGGAACCGTTACAACATACTCCCTTTGTCCTTCTGACAAAGAAAATAGTGATTCTGGTGTATATACCCTCTGTAAGAGGGTATCGGAGTTGACTACTCCTTTCCTGTAAAGAAGCCATATTTAATTATTAAAAAAGGGGGGCCTTTGCGCTACTATTTTTAGGTGTAAGACTAGGAATAGAAAACAATTTGTGATGGACCTCATACACGAAAAATTATATATAAATACAATGAATAAAATTTAAATACAATAAAGAAGTGTTATCAACACTAAATAAATGTGCACATGCAAATTGCAGATAGTGCTAATAACTGCAGCTGGACCTGATAGTATTCACATAATACCGAACAATAAAAATAAAATCCATAATGATCTTGTGCAGATACAATGTGTAATAATAAATATTTAAAGTGCTGCGTGCTAAAAATAAACAATAAATATTTAGAAAGCGGTCACAAAATTTAGTCCATATAATAAGTCTTTAACCACTTTCAGACCGGACCATTTTGCTGGTAAATGACCAGAGGTCTTTTTACACTTTGGCACTGCGCTGCTTTAACTGGTAATTGCGCGGTCATGCAATGTTGTACCCAAACAAAATTTGCGTCCTTTTCTTCCCACAAATAGAGCTTTCTTTTGATGGTATTTGATTGCCTCTGCGATTTTTATTTTTTGCGATATAAACGTAAAAAGACCGCAAATTTTGAAAAAAAATGATATTTTCTACTTTTTGTTATTAGAAAAATCCAATAAACTCAATTTTAGTCATACATTTAGGCCAAAATGTATTCAGCCACATGTCTTTGGTAAAAAAAAAGTCAATAATTGTATATTTATTGGTTTGCGCAAAAGTTGTCACATCTACAAACTAAGGTACGTTTTCTGGAATTTACGCAGCTTTTAGTTTACGACTGCCTATCTCATTTCTTGAGGTGCTAAAATGGCAGGGCAGTACAAAACCCCCCCAAATGACCCCATTTTGGAAAGTAGACCCCCTAAGGAAATTGATAAGAGGCATGTTGAGCCCATTGAATATTTTATTTTTTTGCCTCAAGCGATTGAATAATGACAAAAAAAAAATTTTTTTTTTTTTTTTACACAAAGTTGTCACTAAATGATATATTGCTCACACATGCTATGGGCGTATGTGAAATGACACCCCAAAATAAATTCTGCTGCTTCTCCTGAGTACGGGGATACCACATATGTGGGACTTTTTGGGAGCCTAGCCGCGTACGGGGCCCCGAAAACCAAGCACCGCCTTCAGGCTTTCTAAGGGCGTAAATTTTTGAGTTCACTTCTCACTACCTATTACAGTTTTGAAGGCCATAAAATGCCAAGATGGCACAAAACCCCCACAAATGACCCCATTTTAGAAAGTAGACACCCCAAGCTATTTGCTGAGAGGCATGTTGAGTTCATGGAATATTTTATATTTTGCCACAAGTTGCGGGAAAATTACAAACTTTTTTTTTTTTTTTTTTTTTTCACAAAGTTGTCACTAAATGATATATTGCTCACACATGCCATGGGCATATGTGAAATGACACCCCAAAATAAATTCTGCTGCTTCTCCTGAGTACGGGGATACCACATATGTGGGACTTTTTGGGAGCCTAGCCGCGTACGGGGCCCCGAAAACCAAGCACCGCCTTCAGGCTTTCTAAGGGCGTAAATATTTGACTTCACTCCTCACTACCTATTACAGTTTTGAAGGCCATAAAATGCCAAGATGGCACAAAACCCCCACAAATGACCCCATTTTAGAAAGTAGACACCCCAAGCTATTTGCTGAGAGGCATGTTGAGTCCATGGAATATTTTATATTTTGCCACAAGTTGCGGGAAAATTACAAACTTTTTTTTTTTTTTTTTTTTTTTCACAAAGTTGTCACTAAATGATATATTGCTCACGCATGCCATGGGCATATGTGAAATGACACCCCAAAATAAATTCTGCTGCTTCTCCTGA
Source organism: Lithobates pipiens (assembly GCF_037356315.1). NCBI lineage: Eukaryota > Metazoa > Chordata > Amphibia > Anura > Ranidae > Lithobates > Lithobates pipiens. The sequence goes on from NW_027507787.1 coordinate 111,610,059, forward strand.
GTACGGGGATACCACATATGTGGGACTTTTTGGGAGCCTAGCCGCGTACGGGGCCCCGAAAACCAAGCACCGCCTTCAGGCTTTCTAAGGGCGTTACAGTTTTGAAGGCCATAAAATGCCAAGATGGCACAAACCCCCCCCAAATGACCCCATTTTGGAAAGTAGACACCCCTAAATTTAGGGGTACACTAGTGAGACTAGGTAATAAATGGCGGGTGCCCTGAAACTATAAAAAAATAACTAACCAACCAGCGTCACCTGTAACAGTTATATGGTGATCACTGGTGAAAGGGTTAACTAGGGGGCAATCAGGGGGCTTTATGCGGTAGTATATGGGGGTCCCTGGCGCTATAAAAAGCTGCGGCGAACCTAAATACCTACTTGCCTAACTAGCGTCACCTGTGACACTAATACAGCGATCAGAAAAACGATCGCTTATTAGGCTGGGTTCACACTGGAGCGATGCGGGAACGCCACGAATGCGCGGCGGGTTCCCGCATCGCATGCCTCCCGGCGGCAGTTCACACTGCCCTATGCGAACTGCTGGGAGTGTCAGTGAAATGTTACTGACACCCCCAGATCAGTTCGCATATCGCAGTGCGATCTGCAAACTCGGATCGCATGGTGTGAACACCCATGCGATCCGATTCTGCTGCGGGCCAAAAAAAGGGTCCCGTGCGAATTTGCGGCGGGTGCGGCGGGTGTGGCGGGTGCGGCGAATGGCTGAACTCGAATCGCACAGAGATCGGATGTGATTTGCACTGCAGTGCGAATCACATCCGTTCTCAAACCGCTGCAATCTGAACCCAGCCTTAGTGACACTGGCGACGGGGGGTGATCACGGGGTTAAACCTTTATTGGGGGGGTTAGGGGGGTACCTTAGAACTAAAGGGGGCTAACCCTAACTGCCCTAACAGTTATTAGTCACAAATGACACCCGCCGGGTGATCAGGGGGTTAAACCTTTATTAGGTAATAAATGGCGGGTGCCCTGAAACTATAAAAAAATAACTAACCAACCAGCGTCACCTGTAACAGTTATATGGTGATCACTGGTGAAAGGGTTAACTAGGGGGCAATCAGGGGGCTTTATGCGGTAGTATATGGGGGTCCCTGGCGCTATAAAAAGCTGCGGCGAACCTAAATACCTACCTGCCTAACTAGCGTCACCTGGGACACTAATACGGCGATCAGAAAAATGATCGCTTATTAGGCTGGGTTCACACTGGAGCGATGCGGAAACGCCGCGAATCCGCGGCGGGTTCCCGCATCGCATGCCTCCCGGCGGCAGTTCACACTGCCCTATGCGAACTGCTGGGAGTGTCAGTGAAATGTTACTGACACCCCCAGATCAGTTCGCATATCGCAGTGCGATCTGCAAACTCGGATCGCATGGTGTGAACACCCATGCGATCCGATTCTGCTGCGGGCCAAAAAAAGGGTCCCGTGCGAATTTGCGGCGGGTGCGGCGGGTGTGGCGGGTGCGGCGAATGGCTGAACTCGAATCGCACAGAGATCGGATGTGATTTGCACTGCAGTGCGGTGCGAATCACATTCGTTCTCATAAACCGCTGCAATGTGAACCCAGCCTTAGTGACACTGGCGACGGGGGGTGATCACGGGGTTAAACCTTTATTGGGGGGGTTAGGGGGGTACATTAGAACTAAAGGGGGCTAACTCTAACTGCCCTAACAGTTATTACAGTCACAAATGACACCAATGCAAAAAAAAAAAAAAAAAAAAAAAAAATGACATTGGTGTCACTGTGACTGGGGGGCAGGGGTAATTGGGGGGGTGATCGGGGGGTAAAGGGGGGGTGTGAGTGTGCCTGGCATGTTCTACTGTGTGTGGGATGTGTTGGTGCAACTCACTGATCCGCTCTCCTCCGTGTCGGAACGAAAAATACCGACACGGAGGAGAGAATACATCACTTCCTCTCCTGTGTTTACATTACAGGAGAGGAAGTGATGTCACCGGGGATTTCTATTCGTCGGGAGCGATCGCGAGGGGGTGGCCATGAATGAATGGCCGTCCCCTCGTCCGGGATCGCTCCCGAACGAAAACCGACCGCCGCAGGCACCGGGCGGGGGCCCGATCGGGCCCCCGACCCGCGGGAGGCAAATCACGTACATGTACGTGCTTATGCCTGCCCGTGCCATTCTGCCGACGTACATCGGCGTTAGGCGGTCGGCAAGTGGTTAAATGTTGTTCAACGGCACCAGAGGTATTGAGATAAATTCAACTCGGAGGAACAGCAAGTGAAAAGTATTCATATAGCACGGGAAAATATGGGCTCTCCGAACTCTCACCTCCACTCCTTGATATCTCAAGGATATATCAAGGAGTGGAGGTGAGAGTTCTGAGAGCCCATATTTTCCCGTGCTATATGAATACTTTTCACTTGCTGTTCCTCCGAGTTGAATTTATCTCAATACCTCTGGTGCCGTTGAACAACATTTAAAGACTTTTGTGCCCGCTTTCTAAATATTTATTATTTATTTTTAGCACGCAGCACTTTATTATTACACATTGTATCTGCGCAGGATCATTATGGATTTTATTCATATTTAATTATTAACCACTTCGCGCCCGCGCTATAGCCAAAAGACGGCTACAGCAGGGATGCTTTCTGCCAGGAGGGCGTCCCTGGACATCCTTCCTTTTAACTTCCCTTCTGTGTGCCGCTGCGGGCGCGTATTGGGTAAGTTCTGTGCTGGCCGTGTCCCCCGGACACAGCCATTCACAGATCGCTGTAAATGGCCAATCATAGCGGCCATTTACAGCGCGATCGGCGTGCTCAATGAGAGATGATCTCATATGTAAACATATGAGATCATCTCTCATCGCTGGCTCTCTCTCCTCACACAGCGTGTGAGGAGGGAGAGATGCAGCGGCTAGTGTAAAAAAACGAAAATAAAGTGCCCATCTCTCCCCACTGCCACCTGTCGGTGCCGCCACGTATCCCGGGGCCGCGTCTGTGTCCCGTGTCATTGTCCTAGTGCTCCAGGGCCTTCAAAAGTGTAATAGTCAACAAGTTAGATGTGTAATTTATGCGCCTAGAACATGTGACGGTGCTCCCTGCATGTTGGGCCCCTCTATGTGGCCAGGTTGCGGAAAAGTCCCACACGTGGTATCTCAGGAGTAGTAGCAGAATTTATTTTGGGGCATTATTTGTGGTATACACATGCCACGTGAGAGAAATAACCTATTACAATGACAATTTTGTGGAAAAAATTTAAATAAAATAAAGCTTCATTTTTCAAAGAATTGTGGGAAAAAAATGACAACCTCAAAAACCTCACCATTCCTCTTACTAAATATCTTGGAATGTCTACTTTCAAAAAAGGGGTAATTTGGGGGGTATTTGTACTTTCCTGGCTTGTTCGGGTCACAAGAAATGAGATGGGCCACCAGGACATCAGATGTGATCAATTTTGTGTGGTTTGCACCACAGCTTGTGGACTCTAACTTTCACAAAGACCAAATAATATCCACTAATTTGGGTTCTTTTTACCAAAGATATGTAGCAGTATAAATTGTGGCAAAAATTTATGAAGAAAAATTTATAATTTGCAAAATTTTATCACAGAAACAAAGAAAAATTAGTTTTAGTTTTTTTTTTCATTTATAGCGCAAAAAATAAAAACCCCAGAGGTGATCAAATACCACCAAAAGAAAGCTCTATTTGTGGGGAAAAAAGGACAAAAAATTCATTTGGGTACAGTGTTACATGACTGAGTAATTGTCATTCAAAGTTTGAGAGCACCGAAAGCTGAAAATTGGTCTGGGCAGGAGGGGTGGTTTAAGGTGGTTTTAGGTTTTCAACTAAGCCAAAATATTGTCCTACCAAAGTTTTTTTATTTTTTTTTATTTTTTTTTTTTGTTGCAAAACCAGGTTCTAGGGTAGAGAAGTCACTACATTGTCTTGCTGTAGTGAGAGCGGTCAAGGTCTATTTAACCACCTGGCACCCAAGGTACATCATATGAGGTCGTGGGCTTTGTGGTGTTATATCTGAATGATGCCTGAGGCTATAGACATCATTCAGATATCGGTATTTTCAGCACCATAAGAATGATCATAGTGGCTGTTCTGCCGCTTGTTCGTTCTTGCGGGAGGGGACGTCCCCGCCGCCCTCCGGTGCTTCTACCGACTCACCGCTTCCATTGGTGAGTCGGTCACAGGATCTGCCGGCCCCCGGATGGTATCATAGAGATTTCCGGTAGACCAAATGGTCCCCGGAGTCTCTATGATCTTTCGGAGGCCAGACGCGATGTTATGACGTCACGCCCGGCCTCTGTATTCAAAATAACGGTGCCGCCTCGGCTGGGAAGCCGTGATCATTTTTTATTTTTTCATTTTAGGCTTCCCAGCCTAGAGGTGGGATGTGGGGTCTTATTGACCCCATATCTCACTGTAAATAGGTCAGATCATGCCATATTCCTATTACAAGGGATGCTTACATTCCTTGTAATAGGAATAAAAGTCATCAATTTTTTTTTTAAAGTGTCAAGCTAAAAAAATAAAAGTAAAATTAACAATAAAAAAATATAAATTTAAAGCACCCCTGTCCCCGTGAGCTCGTACGCAGAAGCGAACGCATACGTAAGTCCTGCCCACATATGAAAACAGTGTTCAAACCACACGTGAGGTATCGCCGCAAATGTTGGAGCAAGAGAAATAATTATAGCCCTAGACCACCTCTGTAACTCAAAACATGTAACCAGTAAAAAAAAATTAAAGCGCTGCCTATGGGGATTTTTAAATACCAAAGTTTGGCGCCATTCCACGAGCGTGTGCAATTTTGAAGCGTGACATGTTGGGTATCTATTTACTCGGCGTATCTTCATCTTTCACATTATGCAAAAAAATTGGGCTAACTTTACAGTTTTTTTTTGTTTTGTTTTTTAAAGCATGTTTGAAAAATTGCTGCGCAAATACCGTGCGAGATAAAAAGTTGCAACGACTGCCTTTGTATTCTCTAGGGTCTTTGCTAAAAAACATATATAATGTTTGGGGGTTCTATGTAATTTTCTAGAAAAAAAAATATGAATTTTACATGTAGGAGAGAAATGTCAGAATTGGCATGGATGCAAAGTTAAAGATGACTGCTCAGGTCTGAAAGACTGATGTTTTATTATGCTGCCAGAGGGGACAGGCAGCTTCGAAATCCACTATTGCTACGTGGATTCGGCAAGTTATAATTCAGGCCTAATGGTTAAAAGGTAAAATTACACCTTTTCATGTCAAAACACACTCTACTAGAGCAGTTTGTGCTTCTGAGGCAGTGCATCACCAGGCCTCCATGGCTCAGACCTGCAAGGCCGTAACTTGGTCTGCATTCTATACATTCACCAGATATTATCAAGTGGATGTAAAAAAGGGCATGAGGATATCGCCTTTGGGCACAGTTTGCTGCAGGAAGTAGTATAGGTCCTCAAGCTCTCTTTGCGCTCTACGGGTTGCCTCTCCCTCCCATTAAATATAATTACTTTGGGACGTCCCACATAGTAATTACTCTGGTGCTCTGTGTCCCTTGATGTACGATAAAGAAAATAGGATTTTTATAACAGTTTACCTGTAAAATCCTTTTCTTGGAATACATCACGGGACACAGAGGTCCCGCCTCTTCTTCTGGGGTATGGGTATATGTATATTGCTACAAAAACTGAGGTGTTCCTGGTATGGGAGGGGTTATATAGGGAGGCAAATTCCTGTTTAGGGTGTGCCAGTGTCCATCACCTGAAGATGGTCTATAACCACAGTAATTGCTGTGGTGCCCTGTGTTCCGTGATGTACTCCAAGAAAAGGATTTTACAGGTAAGTTGTTATAAAAATCCTATTATAATATATATATACACACACACACACACACACACACACACACACACACCTATATACCCAGGGCTACAAATTTCAAGTCCTGAGCTACTAGCCAGGCCTTAAGGGTTAGTCACCACCAGTTGCCCCACCCCAGCCCGTACCATGCCCCATCCTCAAAAAATTCTCATGGAATGACGCTAAATGTTTCATGCAGAATTAGGTTACACAAATATTAACAACTTTATCACCCGTTCCCATCAATACAGCCTCACCTATGTCCATCAACACAGCGTGACCAATGCCCACTAACGCAGCCTCGCCAGTGTCCATCATTGCGGCCTCGCCAGTGTCCATCATTGCGGCCTCGCCAGTGTCCATCATTGCGGCCTCGCCAGTGTCCATCATTGCAGCCTCACCCTTTCAGCCTCACCACCTGTATCCATCATTGCAGACGCACCCATGTAGCGAAGGTGGCTGGATCATTATAGCATGGAGGAAGAGGAGAGCCGGCTTTATCACAGAGTGGGGTTTGCACGCTTTATCAGCTTACATCATAATTGCAGTTTGTGCACCGTCTCACACAGCCCCACCCTCGTGACCCCACACCTGTGGCAGACAGTACAGCGGTCCAATGCCAGGGCACATTCTGTGTCACAGTTGCGGGGTCAGGAGGTCAGGGCTGTGTGTGACTGCAAGCCGACTGCAATTGTAATGTAAGCTCTGTGTTAAAGCCGGCTCTCCTTTTCCTCCACGCTATAATGATCCGGCCACCCTTTCTGTTCCTCCACACTCTTTCTCTGGGAGACTGGCATTTCATTCCTGCTTAACATACAGCTTAGGGCATTGGTCAGGAAAGAATGGGGACGGAGTAGAGGCTTCTCCCACCCAAGTCGCTTTGAAGCCTCTGGACAACCAGACCCTGTTCTGGGAACACAAAAAAAAAAACCTGTTTTTCTGAACTCCGAACACTATTCTGGAGCCCCTCACATATGTGAGACCCCTGTGTAGCAGGGTAAAAGATCAGTCCAAGGGGCAGGCAAAAACATGGTCAACAGGCCGAGGTCGGTGCAGGTAAAAGGCAGAAATAGACGGTAGGCAGAGGCATAGTCGATACAGTCCAGGATCACTTCACTTGAAAGGCAGAAACATGGTGGATAAACAATACAGATGGTAGGCAGAGGCATAGTCGAGAAACAGGCCAGGGTCAGTTCACATGGAAGACAATGATATGGTTGGTTTAGACAGGGAAATATTCATGACGGAAATTAAAAACGGGAAATGGCAGTATTAGAAATATGGGCTAATAGTTTTCCACAGTGTGGTATCGCTTGAAGCATTGTCCGATGCAAAGGCCAGTTTGGGAGGGACAGTCGGGACAATGGAAGCTGGTGTCTTGCCTTATGCCTCTTTTGGTGCACACCCGACATGTTTTTGGCGTCTTCCGGATCCTGATTGTGGTCTGGAAAATTACGCTCATCTAGTCTGCTGCCAGAATCCGAGCGAATGCTTTTGGGGGGATCTTGTTGGTAGATCGGGGGAAGTGACAATGTCTTCAATATATTTTATGAAGGTGGTGGGTGTTTGTTAATTTTTGGTAGATGATAAAATAATTTATAAGGGCCAAATGAAAAAGTAATTTGCGATTTTTTTTTTTTTTTTTTAAATACCAAAAAAGGGATTTTCTTGAAATATAGGGCTGTAACATCTGATCATTTAAATCTACCCCACCCCCATGAATTTATTATAATCGCTGATACAGGAAGGTTTGCAAACGGGACTGCGTCTTCTGTAAAGTTCCACCGAGGATGGTGGACATCATGTACACGTCTTTCCTATCCCTCCACTTCACAGCCAACACTTCCTCATTCCTCAAGCTTGTCGATTTCCCCCCCTTTGAATGGCTGTGGTGACAAGACGCTGTGGGAAGCCCTTTCGGTTTTTCCTTGTTGTACCACAGGCCAAAGTTGTTTTTTAGGTACAGGTGGCACAGCAGAGGCAAACTAGTGTAATAGTTATCCATATAAATATGATACCCCTTTTGGAGGAGTGGGAATGCCAACTCCCAAACTATCTTTCCACTTATTCCCATGTAGGATGGACACTCAGGGGGCTGGAGCTGGGAATCTTTGCCTTTGTACACGTAACCGGTGGTGCTTTCGCAGAGCTTGTTGAGCTTTAAGCCATACCTTGCTCTTACTGGGGATATATTGCTAGATTACCAGCCGGCCTGTGAAATGCACCAGGGATTTGTCCACACCTATGTTTTTGTCAGGGACATAAAGTTCGGAAAACTTCTTGGGAAATAATTAGGGGGCAAATTTTATATAGTTTGTCAAAGTTTGGGTGTAAGTTGTCACTAAAATGCAGGAAGCGCATTATAAGTTCGTATCGGGACCTGGACGTGAATGATGAAAAAACTGGCATATGATGGATGAGTTTGATCGACCAATACTTGTGCATTTAATTTTGTTTTGTAAGCCCCATGTTGAGCGTTGGGCCTAAAAACAATTTAAGCTCCGCCGCTTTTAGGGGTCGCCATTCAAAAGGGCGGACATAGCTGGAGCTGGGGTTGTTTGTAATACATTTTTGTGCAAAAAGGTTGGTTTGGTCCATGATGCCTTGAACCAATTGGGGGAAAAATAAATTTAAAAAATCCATTTGGGAAAAACCCACAGTGTTGACCTGCACACCTGGCTGTGCTGTAAAAGGGGGGATGGTGGCTGACCCTACATCTTGGCTGTGGTAGAAGGCAGCCACAATGGGTTTGCCAAGCCTTCTGGAAGCTGGGTTTGGGCCCTAATTCTTTGGCGTGCACTGGGCCTTTCCTCCTGGGGTCTAGCAGTGCTTGTACCGGGCCTCTCCTCCTGGGGTCTACTGCTGTTGGCACTACTGGTAGCTGAAGATATAATGATGATAGGGGCGCTAGAGTAAATATAAATATCAAAAAAATGTGAAAATTTGATAATTAAATGGTATCTAAAATAATACACACCATATTACAAAACTGCAATAAACAAAAAAAATTATTACAACCAAAATATAGTGAAAAACAATAATAAATAAGGTCCCAATTGGGTGATGACACCAAAAGGAAAACAAAAAAACTTGAATAAATATAACTCCAAAGTCCAAAAGACAGTGATTTTTTCAGTGAAAAACTCCTTCTGAATCCATAAAAAGACTACTGGAATCTTCTATAACGTAATGAAACGTCCCTTCACCAAAAACGTATGGACATAGAAACAACACCCCACTTGTGAAGATAAAGATGTCTTCTTACCAGATGCTGTTGACTACTTTAATTAAAAAGATAGTCAAATAGGTTATGCAGGTTAATTCCCTGCTCACATGGAATAAGGTGGACCTCGTTTGGACAGAAGCTTCTCCTCATAGACTCAGGTCATAAAAAAAGCCAAACAAAAATCCATAGCGTAACACCGTTTAATAATAAAAATAAATTTAAAAAACATAAGGCCAAATGGCTGCTTACATATATCGGTGCCCAACCTGGCACTGGGGCTGCTTGCTTAAAACAAACGTTTCGTAATGGATACGTAGTTCCTCGTGGTGTAGGCGTGCGTTCCACCAAAGGACAGCCGATGACCGGAACTAGACGTAAACGAACGTGACTGGATACCGCCTCGACGTACGTTACGTTTGACACGTCATCAGGAAGCGTACCCAGTCACAAAGTCAGCGTTCTTTATAGTGTCTCGATTAATCCATAGACCAATCGAGAAATACTTAATTTAATACGCAGCCTCAGTCCCACTTAAGGCTTACAACAATAATGGTACATTAAAACATAACTAGCAAATAAACGTTATAAACGTATTAACCCAAAAACGAAGGGATGAATTGTATCTGCTAGAAGTTAGAGAGTAAAAAAAAATAAAATTAGAAAAATACACATATAATAATCCAATGGAAATGTCCATTGGAAAAAAGAGGGATAAGTTGCTTGTAATTTCCAAATTGACCACTAGGTGTCAATCTATAGTCTGGAAATTTTCTACCACTTATAAGACAAAAGAAAGAGGGATTTTTTCCTGATTGGTAATTAAATATTTCTAAGAAGAAATATATAAAATTCTTAAATATACTATTACCATTACCAAAAATATATCCAGCATTATCTCTGGCTACCAGACGTGAGGAAAAACCAACAAAAGCCTACATCATAGGCCAAAAATTAGAAAGTAAAAAATAATAAAGTTAGAAAAATACGCATATATTAATCCAATGGAAATGTCCATTGGAAAAAAGAGGGATAGGTTACTTGTAATTTCCAAATTGACCACTAGATATCAATCTGTAGTCTGGAAATTTTCTACCACTTATAAAACAAAAAGGAGGGATTTTTTCCTGATTGGTAATTAAATATAAATAAAGAAATATATTATTACCATTATCCAAAAATATATCCAGCATTATCTCTGGCTACCAGACGTGAGGAAAAACCAACAAAAGCTGTTGGCATTACTGGTAGCTGCCTGGTGTTCAGACCGTCTTCTTCTTATTACGGACTGCTTCCTCCAATTCAGATCCTGATGTGCTGCCTTCAGGGGGCTCATATTCCGAAACAGAATCAGAAACAGAATTGAGCGGCGAGAGCTCCCCGTTGCTCTCATCGGTCAGACTGAGTATTAGGCATGCCTCTTCTGGGGTGTACACCTTTCTGGACATAGTGGCTTTAGGTACTCTGGTGGCAGGTACTCTGATAGCAGGTGGTGAGGTGGCGGGAACTCTGGTGGCGGGTACTCTGGCAGGTGGTGAGGTGGCGGGTACTCTGGTGGTGAGGTGGTGGGTAATCTGGTGGCAGGTGGTGAGGTGGAGGGTAATCTGGTGGCAGGTACTCTGGTGGCAGGTGGTGAGGTGGCGGGTACTCTGGTAGTACTCTGGCAGGTGGTGAGGTGGCGGGTACTTTGGTGGCGGGTACTCCTGGTGGCAGGTACTCTTTAGGGGGGGGCAATCTGGGCACAGTAAAACATATACTGGGGTACAGTAATGGCAACTCACTGTTAGCTGATATCCTCCTCACACTGGATCGGTGTGTGAAGAGGAGAACCCAGCAACAGGAGTTACACACACCGTTTGTTTACATTTAGTGACAGGCTGTCATTGGACACAGCCAGCCACTAAATAGCCAATTTAATTGGCTTTTTTTTACACTGATTGGGGCTGGGCTGTAGCTAGGGGAAAAGCTTCAGCCAGCCTCAGCCCCGATCACTACACAGCTCCTCCCCGGGAGCGTGCACATGCTCCGTGCACGCCGCTTCCCGGATATAGCTCTGCAGCACTGGCTGGTGATATATCACAGCCGGTAAAGCTGCTCCGCCACTCGTCGCCACCACTTCAGTACCCCATCGGAGATCCCATCTGTGGCCGTCATTTGACTATGGCTGGTTATTGAAGTGGTTAAACACAACAAGGGAAAAAGCGGGGACCAGCGTCTCCCGCTTACATATAAAAAGTTGCCGTCCAGTGATCACAATAAAAACCAAACACCCATGTTCCAAGAAACACATGGGGGTCGTGACGACGTCAGTATATAGCACCACCCTAAATGTTTCGTCAGAGCTGACGTCTTAAGGCGGGCACTGATCTGGCAAAGAAAAATAAGAAAACATTTTCTGAATGTGTGAATATGAGGCTTGTAAGATTAATCCAAAAGGGGAATGGGCTACTGGACATAGTCACCAAATAACATGTGCGCACAGACGAACAATTAAAGAGAGTTTAAAAAGTAGAGCCATACCTTGTGCAGATAAATTATCTCATATGTATATCAACGAGATGCACGTCCGTCTCCACTGTCTGAGCAGTGACAGAACAGGCGCATCAAGTTCTGGCGTTTAAATGCGCCAGAAATGTCAATGGCGTGTGACATCATCACGCACAGAATTGTGCAGCTAACACGTGGACATGAATGCCGCCGTGCACATGCGCAAAGCCGTGTCACGAGAAAACGTCAACGCGCACAGCAATACGCGACAGATGCCTCGGACATCATACCCGCAGTGGTGCACAACTGTGTACATGCGCCGGGCCGCCAGGAGAGGACGACAAACATGCCAGGCGCCATCTCCACTGTTGTGCGCAAATGTGCACACATGCTGAGCTACCGCCAAGAGAAAAATGCCCAACAGTTGCACAAACAACAATTTCAAACGCAGATATGCAAAATTCTTCTGTCATCAAAAAAGGGGAAAGAAGGATGAGATGTATGAAAATATATAAATTGGAGAAACGATTATTAACAACATGGCAGGGGTGGACAAAGATGTGAAAATATAAATACTGATTAGTAGTCCAATATAATAAATGAACATTGCCTAACAAGTCTCTAATAGACCCAGGAGAAAGCTGGGCAAAAAAAGGATGAGGGCAACACCCTAAGAACCCTCTAAAAGAAGGGGTTAGGGGATCCGTAACAGTGGTGCCCCGCAAAACAAAATGCCCCTCTGATGCAACAAAGCGAAAGGAAATCATCGCAAAAACCAGGGGCCATCCAACAACCGGATGCAGCCCCATGGCGAGCAATCCTATACGGATCGCTGAATAGGCCGCCTGTAAATTGGTAGGCCTGTTTGCGCCGGGCGGGACAAAAGGGGGCCCAAAGCTCGGCCACGGTCCTCATCGCCAGCGGTCCACAGACAACACTGTAAACAATCATAGATAAACTTAAAGACCCCAACAGAGTACAGAAAAACAAACTGTGGAGGAGGATATAGCGAGACACATTTTTAAAACAAGACATAACATAGGCAATTTTGCATTAAAGAACATTACAAAGATTTCCTATATTACTGTCACGCCCTGGTATTCATGAGGACTTTGAGCATAATTCTTTTTCACATCCACCAGAGGAGAAGCCCTCCAGGAAGGGCCTGAAACTAAGTTGCTCATTAAGACGGGGGGGGGGGGAGAGGTGGCCCCAAGGTCCGCTATCCACTGTGCTTCCCGCTGGAGGAGGACCTTGTTCCAATCCCCACCCCTCGGGCTCGGATGAACCCTATCAGGGATCAAAAATCTGATCCCCGGAAACCTGCCTTGGTGCTTGTTAATGACATGTCTCCCCAGAGGAAGATCAGGATTGGCCGTCCTCATGGAGGTGACATGTCTGGATGCTCTTTGATGGAATTTCTGTTTTGTTTTGCCAAGATAAAACTGTTGACACAGACATGTCAGGAGGTACACCACCCCCTCCGTCTTACAATTGAAAAAGTGATGTGGCTTGTATGGTCGTCCGTTGGGAAGAAGAATATTTTGTCTGATTTCCATGTATTGACAGATGGGACATCCACCACAAGGGCAGTTTTCAAGAACCGAGAGCCTTGCCCATCAACATCCCAGAGATTCGGGCAGTGCGTCTGGCTCTGAAAGCCTGGACTTCCAGGTTAAGGGATTGTCCTGTCAGGATCCAATCTGACAACGCCATGAGGGGGCACCAACAGTCTTTCAGCGCAGAGAGATGAACCATATTCTAATTTGGGCAGAAAGAAATATTCTGTTCCTTTCGGCAGTCTCATTCCGGGAATAGAGAATTGGCAGGTGGACTACTTGTGTCGCCAGCAGATTATTCCCAGGGCTGTTTGTCAAAGATGGGAGACTCCAGACGTAGATCTTCTAGCTTCCAGTTCAACATAAAGTTAGTCAACTTTGTGTTCAGGATCCATTCGCATGCAGAACAGATGTGTTGGTGATACCATGGGATCAGTTCTCACGGATCTATGCATTTCCCCCTTTTCAGTTGCTTCCTCAAATTGTTTAAAGCATCAAGCTGGAAAGAAAACCGGTAATTCTGGCAGCACCAGCATGGCCCAGGTCATAGCATGCAGAAATCGTAAACATGGCATTGGAGGATCCATGGTCCCTTCCACTAATGCAAGGCCTGCTCTCACAGAGGCTGATATTCCATCCCACTTTACTAATGCTAAATTTAACGGCATGACTATAGAAACTCACCTTCTGAAGAAACGTGGGCTTTCTGGGTCAGTTATCTCTATTTTGATTAATACAAGGAAACCAGCTTCCAGAACTATAATATTATAGTCTTGAAGGCTTATGTTTACTGGTTTGAATCCAAGGGTTGGCACCCTTTGAGATGTATCATAGGCAGGCTTCTTGCCTTTCTACAATTGGGTGTAGCGATGACGTTGGCCTTGAGTACTATTAAGGGCCAAGTCTCAGGCTTATCGATTTTATTTCAAAGACCGCTTGGTACGCAAGGCCTCCATGGCTCAGATCTGTAAGGCCACAACTTGGTCTTCAATGCATACATTCACAAAACGTTATCAGGTGGATGTAAGGAGGTATGAGGATATTGCCTTTAGGCGCAGTGTGCTGCAGGCAGCAGTATAAGTCCTCAAGTCTGGGGGTACCCTGCGGGTTATCTCTCCGTCCCCTCAAGTAGCATTTCTAAGTAATTACTAAGGCTCTGTGTCCCATGTTGTACGATAAAGAAAATAGGATTTTTAGTACAGCTTATCTGTAAAATCCTTTTCTTGGAGTACATCATGGGACACAGAGGTCCCTCCCTCTCTTTTGGGATTTAAGTATATTGCTTTGCTAAAAAAAATTGGTGTGCTTCTGGAAGGAGGAGGGGTTATATAGGGAGGGAACTTCCTTAAGTATACCCAGTGTCAACACCTGAAGGTGGCCCATAACCCATTAAGTAATTACTTGGGCTCTGTGTCCCATAATTTACTGCAAGAAAAGGATTTTACAGGTAAGCTGTAATAATCCTATTATTTAAGGTACTTGTATAGTGCCACCAATTTACGCAGCGCTTTGCATATACATTGTACATTCACATCAGTCCATACCCTCTCCTTGGGTCCTAACTCGCATTCATATACTAAAGCCAATTTAGACAGAAACCAATTAACCTAGCAGCATGTCTTTGGAGTGTGGAAGGTTACCGGAGTACCAGGAGGAAACCCACGCCGGCACAGGAGAACATGCAAACTCCAGGCAGGTAGTGTTGTGGTTGGGATTCAAACTAGCAAAACTTTTTACTGCTAGATGAGTGCTACCCACTATACTACTGTGCGGCCCATTATCTGACAAATTCAGGGATACCAATATTTGTGGCCATGACAAATGCATTTGTCCACTGTCCATTCATTTTTGGAGCAATATAATTTTAGGAAATATATACATGGAAAATTTGTCACATTAATATTACTAATTTTAAGTATTCTTTACTAGACACTGCTCCACTTTAGGTTTGTTCTTTTATTTTCTATAATCCATAATGCTATTTGGGAAACTGTGGTACTAAATTACACACATAAAGAGCACCACACAAGAGGTGATGTGGTAAAATGTAAATGGCACAGTAAGCCTTATTTGCTAACATAGGAGTCAAATCAATAACCTTGCAGCTTGTTGCCTCATACTGCATGTAACGGGGTATTGCCCAACATCGAATGATAAACATATATGCTGGTATAAATATATGAATGACCTGATCCAGGTTCAAAAAGCTTTGCTATTTTACTGCCAAGAAAGCAATGCTAGTGAGGGACCAACGATAAGAACCAGTAGTAGTTGCTAGCAACAAGATTTAAAGGAGAAGTGTAGCTGTGGTGAAACATGTAATATGTTCCTGCTGCTGTAGTGTTTGGGGAATCTGAGCCCTGGGTGAGACAGCAGTACGGGGAAGTCCCCTGTACCAGCCGTCACATTTTGAAAAGAGCACAACTGTGGGAGCTTCCGCCCACACAGCTGCGTTATTCATTCTGTGAGTTCTGACATCCGTTGTGGCTGTTACCTTGTAGTTCTCAATAAACTACCACGGCGCTGATGAGTGCTGATAGTCATTCATGAAATTGCCTGCCCGTATGATGTATGGGCATGTAACTCACACTGACTGCAGGAGACCGGCATGGCACCAGCGATCGGCTGATCGCTGGTGCAATGCTTTCCAGGCCCCTGAAAAAAAAAAAAAGTTAATGCATTGTTGCCCAGTCCATTTTTTCTTATTATTGTAAGAGAGCATGAGCAGATGTCTCTTGCCTTTAGTGAGTTTAGTTCTGCTGTAATTCAGATCCAAAAAAAGTTATATAAAATAAAGTATTCATCAGATTAGGCCAATCTGTATTCTGTAAAAAAAAATCACAATAAGCGTATATTGGTTTGCGCAAAAGTTATAGCATCTACAAAATGGGGGATAACTAAGTACTTTTATTTAAGTTTTTGGGGATTTTATCTGGTAATGGCGGTGATCTGCGATTTTTAGCAGGACTGCGACATTGCGGTGGACGAATCTGACCCCAAGTGAAATTTTTTGGGGACCAGTGACATTATTTATATTGATCAGTGCTATAAAAATGCACTGATCATTGTGTAAATTTAACTGGTAGGGAAGGGGTTAACTATGTACCCTGGGTGTGTTCTAACACTGTGGGGGCTGAGCTGCCTGGGACAACTAGATTGCTGTTCCTGATCACTAGGAACACCAGATCTCAGAGTTGTCCCCTGACAGAAAGGGGATCCGCCTTGTTTACAAAGGCAGATCCCCGTTCTGCCTGTCCTCGCTGCGATCGCTGGAGGCCGGCAGACAGAGTTTGCGGGACCCGCAGCGGGCACACGGTAGAGCCCCCGCAGTTAAACATACACAGCCCGATGTACGGTTACGCTGGTTTGCGCAGGAGAGCCGACCTGCCACAGTATATATACTGTGGCTGGTCAGTCAGTGGTTAATCTCAGGCAAGATATCAAAACAAATATATGATTTGGTGTTTACTACCACCAGTTAATTATTACAGCAGTGATTGGAACTTGGCTGCAGTACTGTAAACTTACAAAATTTGCATATATATATATATATATTTTTTTTTTTTTTAGGATCTTGTATTTTCTGCATCTCCTGATTCTTCAATACGTGTTTGGTCAGTGCCGGAGGCCTCCTGCATTCAGATTTTGAGAGCTCACGAGGGAGCCGTGACTGGACTAAGTCTTCATGCAACTGGGGATTATTTGTTGAGTTGCTCTGATGACCAGGTAAAAACTTTTTTTGTGTCAATTCAAAATTTAAAAGAGAGTATTTCTTGAAAGCTAGTTTAATGCAAATCTGATACTTTATGACTGGAAATTCACATGTGAGCTTCTTTCAGTTCCTGTGCTGTGTGTGTGCACAGCAGGGAAGCAATTGTCACTATCCCACATCTCTTTATGAAGTGGATTAAAAAAATTGTAGTTTGATTGTAGAGTGATTCATTTTTTGGTGTTTGCCATTACTTTTTTTTTTTTTAATACACCTTTTTATTTTTTTCAGTATTGGGCCTTTTCTGATATCCATGCAGGACGTGTCCTTACCAAAGTGACAGATGAAACATCAGGTTGTGGTAAGCCTTTTCTAATTTCAAAGTCCTGTTTTGTCTGTCTTTGAACCTACTTGTATATCAATTCCAACTCTTTCTTTGCAGCTCTAACATGTGCTCAGTTTCATCCTGATGGGCTTATTTTTGGTACTGGAACAATGGATTCTCAGATTAAGATTTGGGATCTTAAGGTATGTTTACTTTGAGCTGT
Organism: Lithobates pipiens; assembly: GCF_037356315.1. Taxonomy (NCBI): domain Eukaryota; kingdom Metazoa; phylum Chordata; class Amphibia; order Anura; family Ranidae; genus Lithobates; species Lithobates pipiens. The sequence continues at coordinate 111,627,420 of NW_027507787.1, forward strand.
ATGATGTGCCCAGTGGGCGGTGATGACTGCCAGGCACCCACAATCGCTTGTGACAGAGCGAGAACCGTGATCTGTATGTATCAACAAATCCCTGTTCTTTCAGGGATGTAGAGACAGATCGAGTGTTCATACCAAGTATGAACACCAATCGATCACTCCTCCTAGACAGTCCCATCCCCCTACAGTTAGAACACACCTAGGGAACAGTTAACTCCTTGATTGCCCCCTTCCCTACCAGTGACGTTTCTACAGTAATCAGTGCCTTTTTATAGCACTGATCACTGTATAATTGTTTGTGCTCCCAAAAATGTGTGAAGTGTCTAATTTGTCCGGCACAATATTGCAGTCATGATAAAAATCGCAGATTGCCACCATTACTAGTAACAAAATAAAATAATAAAAATGCTATAAATTTATCCCCTATTTTGTTGATGCTGCAACTTTTGTATATATGGTTATTGCGATTTTTTTTCTTTTTTCTTTTTATTTTTTTTCTCCTACCAGAAATATGTAGACTAATACATATTGGCCTAAACTGGGGAAAAAAATACTTTTTTTTTGTAGGATATTTATTATAGCTAAAAGTAAAAGGTGTTTTTTTGTTTGTTTTTCACAAAGTTGTCGCTATTTTGTTTATAGCACAAAAAATAAAAACCGCAGGGGTTATCAAATACCACCAAAAAGCTCTATTTATGGGAAAAAAAGGACGTCAATTTTGTGTACAGCATCGCATGACCACTCAATTATTAGTTTAAAGCGATAAAAATCTTCCGGGGCTGAAGTGGTTAAGACATTTTACTTAAAACAGGGCTTTTTTGCAAACACTCTGAAATTGCAAGTGTAAAACAGAACCAATTCATGCATACTCGCTTGCAAAACTGTTCTATGGCTTTTCCAGAAGGTTACGCAACTGCTGTGTATGCATAGCAGCAAGTCGTGTGTATGTGTATATATATATTTCTTTTTCTTTCACTGACTGACACGGCTTCATTAATCTTGAACATAGGGTTGTTACGCCACCTTCAGGAGAGGACTAGGCAGTCCTGTGAACATGTGAAAAAACACAGTTCTGCCCAGGGGGTGGTCCCTTCAGTAACAACCTCTCAGCCTGCTTCCTGCAGCTCAGTTTTTTCTGCCTAGTGAATTAGATGGACCTAGGAACCCTTTGGAATTTTTTTTTTTTTTTTGCTGAAGTTTGCCTTTTGCGCAAGATTTTTAGATCCTGTGATCTGCTATCAACAGCTAGCTGGGTGACAGGCTGGATAATCTAGATCCTTGTAGTCTCCCCAGCCTGCCCATCAAGCGTGTGCAGACACTAGCTACACGCTGGGTTGGCCACGACATGCCCCTCAGCCTCCAGGGGTGGCCTGTGAGCGCAACACTCCGGGGCGTGCCTATGACCAGACGACCAGTGTCTTTGTCACAGTGTGCCTTTCGCCAACAGCCACCATGTACTGCTCGGAGAGTGGGTCTGTGATGAAATGTCCCCAGCTAGTCCAGATGGTAAGTACAGCTCTCCCTGCCTCGGCAGGATTGAGCAGCTGGGAATTCCCTGGGAGGTCGATTTGGGGGTCCCTCTCTTCTCTCCCTGTCCCTATTTTCCTTCCACTCCTGTGGGGGATGCTGCATGATGGGCTGCTGAGCGAGGTGTGTACCTGTAACCAGGGATCCCCTGGGGGGCTCTCGCCTTGGATGGGGGGCTGCACTGGGTGGCTGTGTCCCTGGGTGTCGGTGGTCTCCCCGCTGGGTGTCTGGAGGTCTGCATGTGCTGATCGCCATAGCGCTGTTCTGCCGCCATTTTCACTGTCCTTTCACTGTGTACAGTTGTTTAGCGGCCATTCTTTGTGTGCCTCCGTGGAAAGCATGGTCAAGGGCCATTTTTCTGTAGCTCAGCGGCCATTTTCTTTGCGATTATGTCCTTTATACAGGGCGGACATTTTTTGTAGTCCAGTGTGGTTTTAATGCTCAGCGCTGGTCCCTGCTGCTCAGAACAGCGTGATTTCTCACTCAGGACACCTGGGAGCTGACACAGGAAACAGAAACTTGTAGCTGAAAGGCGCAGAACTCGATCAGGGTGGTGAGGCCTGCGGTGGCCCTTTCTGACACTTTTTGTTTACATTAAAAAATATATTTTTTGCTAGAAAATTACCTTGAACCCCCAAACATTATTTTTTTTGTTAAAGCAAAAGCACTACAGAATAAAATGGTGGGGGTTGCAACTTATTTTTTCAAACATATTTTTTTTTTTATTTGAATGCACTAAAACACACTTTATTGCCCAAATGTAAAAAAAAAAAAAATGAAATAAAAAAGCTGATATGACGAGTGATACCAAACATGACATGCTTTAAAATTGCACACAAACTTGCAGCGGCGACAAACTACATACATTTTTAATAACCTTTGCAGGTTACCACTTTAGATTTACAGAGGAGGTCTACTGCTAAAATGAATGCCCTCGATCTAACTTTTGCGGTGATACCTCACATTCATGGTGCAATTGCTGTTGACATATGACACCAGACCAACGCTTGCATTCGCGTAAGAGGGGATGCTTTTTTTTCCCCCGTTTTTCTTAATCATTTTTATTGTTATCTCAGGGAATGTAACTATTTCCTATGATCGCAATAGGTAGTGACAGGTACTTTTTTTGGGGGGGGGGGAAACTGGGGTCTATTAGACCCTAGATCTCTCTCCTCTGCCCTCAAGGCTTCTGACCACACCAAGATCAGTATGATTAAATGCTATCCTAATTTCCCGATGACGCTATTTATATACGGCAAAATTTAAGTCATGAAAAATTCTCATAGCTTCTGGTTTCTTGTGCCATAAAGATGATTGGAGCCATTCTGGTCTCCGATTTAGCTTTATGATCAGCTGGCGGAACCACGGCTGCATTCTCGGGTTCCCTGTTGGGACTGGAGAGCTAGAGAAACCCATGGAAGATGGTGGGGGGGGGGGGGAGACGTTCCCTCTGCTTGTAAAAGCAGTCTAGAGGCTAATTAGCTGCTAGGATTGCTTTTACATGAAAGCCGACCACTGGCTGAAAAGAATAATACCAAGATGATCATTCTGGTATAACCACTCAGTCCAACAACATACCAGTACGTTGCTGGTTCTTGTTGGGCATATATTGTAATGTTCTTTTTTTCATGCAGTCTATGGACTGAACGAAAAAAAAGAGTATGATCGGTCGGTATGCCCACCATTAAAATACCACCCTCCATCCACCCACTTCTAATGATGGCCATACATGCACCATTGTCTTTTAACTGTGGTGGTGAAATCACCTCCTACAGCGCTGGAGTCGTTGATTTACGTATCGTGGGAGCAAACACTTGCTGTCAAAATCGGTGCTGTAGCTTAATGGCATACCTGCTAAGCAAATGATGGTTAACAATAAAACAAAGTAACATTATAGTATAACAGTAAAGCCCCATACACACTATCAGATTTTCTGATGATTTTTTCCTTCCGATTTACCAAAACCATATAATATGTGGTCAAACCTTAGGAGATTCAATGTGTCTGCAATCAGGCAGGCCCTTGTGCTACATGGTTTTGGTAAATCTGATGGTGTGTATGGGGCTTCAGACTTACCATACCTGCAAAGCAAATACAATAAAACATAGTAAAAATAAAACATTACAGTTCTAAAATACAGTACCAAGAGAGAACAATAGCACAGACAACAGAGAGCAAACGTAAGAGAGAACAATAGAAGAAAAATAAAACCAACTATTTCTTTATCGTACATCATAGGACACAGAGTTCCAAGTAATTATTTGGTGGGTTATAGGCCTACCTTCAGGTGTTGACACTGGTATAACCAATACAGGCAGTGGACTCCCCTATATAACCCCTCCTCCTTCCAGGATTACCTCAGTTTTTCGCCAGTGTCTAAAGGTGTTGGTCGTGAGTGAAGATGTGCTCTAAAGGAGCTCCAGGAGGGATCCATGCTGGATTTAAAGAAACCTCCACAATTAGATCAATCCTCGCCACTGAGGCCATAGGATGGTACCTGGACCTCAATGAAAGAACGAGGTTTTGCCTGTAATGCTTCTCTTTGAGAGCTGGACCCTAGGAACCAGGAAGCTTTTTGGTCTTGCTACATTTCCTAAAGCTGTCCTGAGGGGTGCTATACAAGGCCCAAAGGAGCGGAACCTTTTATAAGGGCCCCTGTCTTTGAGCGTGTGTTAACGCAGCCCGCTGTGATGGGTGAAGTTTGGATCTGCTGTTTCAGCAGTATCCTGCAGCAAGGATAAGGTAAAAAAAAAAAAAAGGGTTATGTGATTTTTAATTTTTTTTCTTAAAAAAAAAAAAAAAAAAAAAAAAGAGAAAACCTTTATATGCCTTAAATGCCATAGAACAGCGCTGTCTCAGTATATGTGTTGTCCAGCAGAGGGGGTTCTTATTTTCTTAAGGGAATTAGCAGGCTGAATGGTTATCAGCTGCTTAGCAGTTAAGGGAAAAAGTTCCCATAATCATTAAAACTGCAGAGTTTAGCAGCATGCTGACAGAACCCCCCCCTTTCTCTCCCCCGCTAGACGCTGCGATTTCCAATGTGAATAAAAATGTTGTCTGCATTGGAGAACTTTTAAAATCTCTTTGTGACCGTTGTAATTTTGCCTGTGGACATGTGAAGCCCACAGGCATCCTCTTCCGGGATACGGGCATGCTGATGGACCAGCATGCACAGCTGTTAGATTGCCGATCTCGCGCAATGCGCAGTATCGCCGTCATCAACTACACAGGTTGTCATCACAACGGGCGGAGTCGTAGGAAGTCCCGTCCCGTACAGACGCCGCACATACTCCTGGGAAATAAAAACAACGATCCCAGGAGCCCCTGCGGCCGACAGGAAGAACTGACCTGCCGCTGAAGCCCCGCCCATTTCTGCAGCGGCACCGCCCCTTTCCGTAATCTCCAGAGGCAGGAAATTTGAAAGAAGAAGAAAGCAGAAGAAGACATCAGAAAGGTAAGAGGGATATCTAGTGATTAGGGAGGGGGGGGGGGGGTGTCACATAGACGTAGGACTAGTAATTAGGGTGGACCTCCGCTTTAGGGATCCAACAGATAAAAATTTGGAAGGTCTGTTAAAAACCTCCTTTTCCTTATTAGGGACCATAACTCAGCCTGCGATAGCAGCCATAGGCATCTGTCAGTCCTTAAAGGACCAGTTTACAGATGCCCTCAAAGAGCTCCCTGCACAACAAGCTCAGGAGTTGGCCGAGCTACCTAAAGCATTATGCTTTACCATAGATGCTATAAAGGACTCTATTCACCAGGCATCACGTCTGGCACTTATACTTGCACACATGTGAAGGACCCTTTGGTTAAAGGGTTGGTCAGCTGAAACGCCTTGTAAAAATCTTCTAACTGGGTTTCCCTTTAAGGGAGAACGCCTTTTTGGAGATAGCTTGGATAAATACATTCAGACTATTTCCAGCGGAAAGAAAAGATAAACGTCCGTTTAAACAGACTTTTTCCCCAGCGCCAAGGGCATCCTCCTCTAGGCAGGGGGCGACGGCCTTTGCCGTCGGACCCCATGGGAAGATCTCAGGGTCAGACCCAGGCACAGAGGAGAACCTGGGGCCGCAAGTCTGCAAAGCGGAATACCAAGGCATCATCATGAAGAGGCATCCCCCCTCACCAAGGTGGGGGGAAGACTTCTGAAGTTCTCAGAAGTCTGGCAGAGGGAAATTCAGGACAGATGGACCCTCTCCATTGCATCTCTAGGATACAAGCTAGAATTTCCACCTGCCCGTTTTCTCAGATCAAACGTTCCGAGGGATCCAGCCAAAAACCAATCCCTGTTGCAAGCTTTGGACCGATTATTGGCTCAAAGGGTGATCATGCAGATCCCCAAAATAAACCTTCAGACCAATTATCTGGAAGGTAGTGACAACGGATAAGTAAAAAATAAGCTGCGCTAAACCATAAGTGTACCACAGGGCTAAAGCCTCCCGTGCATGTAATCAACATATATTGTGACAATATCACATAGACTTTATCTCACCCTTACCATATGGGTAATATAAAGAGCAAAAAAATTCTAAATTAATCATGAATTATAATCCAACAATGCAACAGTGTAATGAACACCCAATGTGCTAATTAATAAACCATATACAAATATAAAAATGAATACGAAAAAGTTTTCAGATGAAATTAAATATAAATGACGAAATAGAGTCCTCCACATGTGAATAGTGCTCAATCCGCCACCAAATGTGTAGATCTACTTCTTACCAGAAGTTCATGACCCCCCACTACAGAGGGTCGCAAAACGCATGTAGATATACAATTATCTCCCACTCCGAAATGGATCCTTGCTGCTCTCCTCAGACTACCTCTTCCATCAGATGAATAGCTGGATGCACTTCCTCAATACATCTCCCATATACTTAAAAACTCAGGGTGCACACCATTTGCATGGAAAAGAAATAAAGCTCCAATAGTATAAAACCTTTTATTAACTGGATCCAATATAAATAAATTGCACTTACAATGTACAAGAAAAACGTCAGCCTTGAATCCGTTGCGCCGGCCGGACGCATACGGACAAACTCGTCCTTCCTGAATACAAACTACTCCACACGAGGTGACGTCAGGTCACTCCGCCCCGCGGACCATGGATGCCAGCCTTTCAGGCTGGGAAGCAGTACTAGACAAAACGACTGTCCAGGGACGATGGTCAGGAACCGAGCGTACCTTACCCATCAACATCCTAGAGATTCGGGCAGTATATCTGGCACTAAAGACCTGGACCTCCAGGTTAAAGGATTTTCCTGTCAGGATTTAATCCGACAATGCCACGACCGTGGCATATATCAATCACCAAGGGGGCACCAGAAGTCTCTCAGCTCAGAGAGAGCTGAACCAGATTCTAACTTGGGCGGAAGAGAATGTCCCCTGCCTATCGACAGTTTTCATTCCGGGGGTAGAAAATTGGCAGGCAGACTAAGTCGCCAGCAACTATTCCGGGGAATGGTCTCTTCATCCCAAAGTGTTTCGAGCTGTTTGCCAAAAATGGGGGACTCCGGACGTAGACCTTCTAGCGTCCAGATTCAACACAAAGCTAGTCAACTTTGTGTCCAGGACAAGGGACCCACTCGCGTACGGAACAGATGCATTGGTGACCCCCTGGGATCACTTCTTACTAATCTATGCTTTTCCCCTGATCCAGTTGCTGCCTCGGCTTATTTCCAGGATCAAGCTGAAAAGAAAGTCGGTAATTCTGATAGCACCAGCATGGCCCAGAAGGTCATGGTTCGCGGAGATCGTAAAGATGACAGTGGATGGTCCTTGTCCCCTTCCACTGAGGCCAGACCTGCTATCGCAGGGGCCTATATTCCATCCTACTTTAAAAACGCTAAATTTAACGGCTCGGCTATTGAGACCCACATTCTGAAGAAACGTGGGCTTTCCAGGTCAGTTATCTCTACTTTGATTAATTTTAGGAAGCCTTCTTCTACAGCTATATATTATAGAGACTGGAACGCTTATGTTTCCTGGTGTGAATCCAAGGGTTGGCACCCTCGGAGATATATTATAGGCAGAATTCTTGCCTTTCTACAGTTAGGCGTAGAGATGAAGCTGGCCCTGAGTACTATTAAGGGTCAAGTCTCAGCCTTATTAATTCTGTTTCAAAGACCGCTTGCTACGCATTCTTTAGTCCGGGGTTTCATGCAAGGAGTGCTGTGAATAAATCCATCAGTTAGATCTCCTTTAAGCCCTTGGGATTTGAATCTAGTTTTGTCAGTGTTACAAAAATAGCCATTTGAACTATTACATCATATTCCTTTAGTCCTTTTGACAAGGAAGCCGATATTTTTAGTTGCTATATCGTCAGCAAGGAGGGTGTCAGAATTGGCTGCTCCTTCTTGTAAAGAGCCATATTTGGTTATTCATGAGGACAGAGTGGTGTTACGCCCTCGTCCAGGCTTTTTGCCAAAGGTAGTTTCAGACTTTCATCTGAAAGAAGATATTGTCTTGCCTTCGTTTTTTCCCAGACCAGGTTCCAGGAAAGAAAAATCTACATTGTCTTGATGTAGTGAGAGCAGTGAAAATCTATTTGAAGAAAACCGCTCAGAATCGTAAGACTGACGTCTTATTCATTCTGCCAGAGGGTCCTAAGAAGGGACAGCAGCGTCGAAATCCAATGTCTCCAAGTGGATTCGGCAAGTTATAATTCAAACTTATGGTTTAAAGGGAAAGATTCCCCCTTTTCAAGTTAAGGCACACTCCACCAGAGCGGTTGGTGCTTCTTGGGCAGTGCGTCTCCATGTCTCAGATCTGCAAGGCCGCAACTTCTTCAGTGCATACATTTGCAAAATGTTATCAAGTGCATGTAAGATGGAATGAGGATATCGCTTTCGGGCACAGTGTGCTGCAGGCAGCAGTATAAATCCTCAGGTCTGGGGATTACCCTACGGGTTGTGTCTCCCTCCCCTCAAGTAGCATTGCTATGGGACATCCCACCAAGTAATTACTTGAGAAAATAGGATTTTTAAAACGGCTTACCTGTAAAATCCTTTTCTTGGGGTACATCATAGGACACAGCTCCCGCCCCTCTGTTTTATGGGGTGAGAGTATATTGCTTGGCTACAAAAACTGAGGTACTCCTGGAAGGAGGAGGGGGTTATATAGGGGAGTCAACTTCCTGCATTAGTTATACCAGTGTCAACACCTGAAGGTGGGCCTATAACCCACCAAGTAATTACTTTGAGACTCTGTGTCCTATGATGTACTCCAAGAAAAGGATTTTACAGGTAAGTTGTTTTAAAAATCCTATTTTTTGGCTTTCTTATTTTGTGTTTTTTTTTTTTGTTTGTTTTTTGCACTTTTCTATATAAACTGTAAACTTTCCAGATTAGGGTCTCTCAAAATGTTATGGTCATCACATCTTTTGAGACCCTATGTTGGTATGCCTAGGACTGTGCAATGCTGTACCCTACGCTAATACTCCACCAGTGTGTGGTAGCGTTCGAAACAGTCACCAATGCAAAGACCAGCTTGGTCAGGACAGGAGGGACAATAAAAGCGTGTGTCATGCCTATATCCACACTTTCTACAGCCACAACATCTTCTTTGGGTAGGGGTACCCGAGAGGACATGTGGAAAATGCCTCTCATGCAGCTGGCTCACTGCATTTGGATTGGGAAGTTGGGCCACAGTAACAGGGCTGTGATGATCTCTTCCTGGAATTTAAGGAAGGATCCAGTTCGTCCTGAAGCTTTGTATAGCACATAAGCAGTCAGCAGAGCCAAATGAAATAAGTATACAGACACTTTTTTTTTTGTACTAGAATCTGGCCTTATGAGCAATTGGGTACGGCGCCAACAACTGGTTGTTGAGGTTTACCCCTCTCATATTAAGGTTATATTCGTGTACACAGAGGGGTTTCTCAACAATGGCAGTCACCGTAGGAATTTGGACCGTCGTGTCTGCATGAAGGGTGGACAGAACGAAAACATTCTTATTATCCCTCTACTTCACAGCGTGCAATTTATTACATCTCAAGCAGTCTCTCTCCCCCAGCTTAAGACTGCATCATACAAGCTGCTGGGGTAAGCCCCGGCAATTAGATCGCACGGTGCCACATGCGCTAATTACGTGATCAAACAAGAGACTAATAAGTTCCACACATGTAATAATTGTCCACATACAAGTGGTACCCCTTTCCGAATAAGGGTGACGCCAAGTCCCACACAATCTTACCAGCACTCCCTATGTAGTTGTGCAGTTCCCCGGCTCTACGTAACTATCTCTTCCCTCGTAAACCATAAAACTATATGTATAGCCTGTGGCCCTGTCACAGAGCTTGTACGTCTTGACCCCATATCTGGCACACTTGCTGGCAAGATACTGGTTGAATGACAAGCGGCCAGAAAACTTAATCGGGGACTCATCAATGCAGACAACTTGATCGGGAGTAAACAAGGCTGCAAACTGTTGGTTGAAGTGGTTTACGAGGAAGCAACCAAGGACGACAGAGTTCATCATATTGAAGTGCATGAACTGCAGGATCTGCTCATATCGTGTCCTGGTTATGATGATGGAGAACACGGGCATATGGTGAATTGGGTCGGTGGGCCAATATGACCGCAACTCTTTTTAGTTATGCTCATGAGGAGAGATAGGTCCAGGTAGGTCTTAAATTCGGAAACCGTAATTGGTTTCCATTCTATGGCAAAGGTTAGCTGGGGATTAATGCCAATGAATTAACCGGCATATAAATTGCTTTTGTCTACAATAGATCTATAGAGATCTTCTGTAAAAAACAGCGAATAAAAAATCAAGTGACGTAAAATCAACTGTTTACACTTGAATTCCGGGTTGGCCAGTGAATGGGGTAAGTACGGGTGCTGCAGTAGTGATGGGCTCCCAATTAGGATTGGCAAATGCAGCAGGAATGGCACTATGGGTTTCGACGGGCCTGTCTTTGTCGTCTTGGTGGCTTCAGGACTCTACTTGTGCTAGCCACCTCGCCTGCTTGAATTGCGCTTGCTCGCCATGTCACCACATGATACTGCAGTGCTGGATGTACGACCATGATGTACTAGGCCATTGATGCTTGCCAGCTCACCAGAAGGATGAGTGGCACTAGTACTGGCTCTCTGCTTCATACGAGAGCCCTGTGGTTCTTACACCTCAACAGCAGAACGGGGTCTGGTATGCATCACCTTGGCAGGGACCACAATGCCATCGCCAGAGCTATCTGTCGGGGTACTGCTGCTGTCTACTGGTCCATATTCTGAGCCTAAATCTGACAATTAGTGACTTCCTCTTCACCATCTGTCATGCTTAGAAACGTTTAGGCCTCTTCACTATTGTACTTTTGATTTGATCTCTAAATTTACTAGTACAGTAGTGACTCGCAGGAAAAAAGCTCCTGACTGTCAGTGACTGACTACCAAAAAAACTGTTAACGGGATCAGGCTTTTGATCCCTGTGAATGCTAACACTGCATTTTTGGGAACCCTAAACTGCTGGGGATGCTAATATAGTTCTGATCAGATATTGATCCGTTCAGACACTATACTACTAAGGGATGTGTATTCTGACGCTGCCTGGGGCGACGCAGACCCTATCTGGCACTAAAACCTAACTGATATCGCCCGCCAGGTGATCAGAGGGTTAAAGCTTGAGGTAAAATACATTGGGGGTCCTGACGCTATAAACAATTAACTAGCTAACCAGTGTCACCTGTGACACTTATACAGTAATCACTGGTGACAGGGTAATCAAGGGGGTACTCCTTTATTGGAGGGGTTCCTAGATCTATCTGGCCCTAATACTAATTACCCTAACTCTGATTTTGGTCACTAATGACACCAGAACAATGATTTAAAAAAAAACTGCACTGGGTGAAGGGGTTAACTGGGGGGTGGAAAGTGTACCTATGTGGACTGGTGTCAGTGTAGTGTTTAGTGCGCTTACTGTGAGATGTCTCCTCTCCTCTGTCTGGAACAGAAAAGACTGACACAAGGAGAGATAGCATCACTTCCCCTGCTGTGTTTACACTTACACATGCAGGGGAAGGATCTCATTACCCAGGAGCGATCACCAGGTCCAAGCCAGATTTCATTGGCCGGGAATTGATCAGTTCTGGATCAAATCCGATCATCGTGGTTTCCTTAACATTGCGGGGATTCGCCTGCCTGTGCCATTCTGCCACAGGAAAACTGCGGCAGCTGGTCGGGAAGCAGTTAAGATGCACATCCAAGAGTCTCTTAAATATTCATACTCTCCTCAGCAAACACCAATTGTGGAAGAGAGTTCCACATCCTTATTACCCCGTCATTGAAAAACCCCCTGCACTGTTTAAGGTTAAACCGCTTCTCCTCCAATCTGTCTGTCCCCGTGTCCTCTTACAATCCTTGAGACTGAATAGTTTCTTTTTCCTATGCTGGGATAGCCATTGAGGTATAAATTCCCATCATATCCTCTCAAGCGTCATTTTTCCAGCGAGAATAGATTGTGTTTGCAGTCATTCCTCGTAATCGAGGTCCTCCAGTCCCCTTATTAGTTTTGTTGCCCTTCTTTGGACTCTCTGGTTCCAGCACATCCCTTCTGAGGACTGGTGACCAGAACTGTACAAAATACTCCAGATATGGTCTAACCAGAGTTTTATTAAGTTGTAGGATTATAGTGTTAATCCTGGCGTATATCCCTTTTCTTTTTCATACATCACCGGAAACAAATTCAGGCTAATATTCATTACCTACTGGGTTATCCTCCATCATTAGGTGAATGGACACTGGTAGACAAAGGTCTTCAGACAGGAAGTGATCCCCTATATTACCCCTCCCGTACAGGAAGCACTTTAGTTTTTCTTTTTACCAGTGTCTGCAAGGTGGATGGCACGGTTTGAGCTCCAGGTCAAAATCAATCAAGGGATTGACTGATCGGATCCATTTGACACAGGCTTTTATGCTTAGATAAATGGTACCCGAACCTCGCAAAGAAGACTCAAAATCCTGCAAGGTTTTGCCTCTAACATGTCCTCCAGGCACTGGACACTACAGCGCTAAGGCAGTTCCTGCAGGGGGCTGTACAGGTCCAAGGGAGTGGACCCTAAACATTAAAGGGTACCCAGCCCTTGAAGGTTCAAGTGAAAGGAACCCGCCATGAAGAGGAAAGGTTGGGCCCTTAGCTCCTAAGTGGTCCTGCACCTGGACGGGTTAGTGAAACAGAAATAAACAATAAATGTAGCGCTATGAAAGTGTGGTGAACATACGTGTGGTGAACATCCTGTGGATGATAGACTATTCCTCCTCCGATTGGAAGACCTACAGTAATTTCAAAGGCTGTTAGACCGGGGGGGAATCCGTCCATTTCTTTATGCCCGTATGATCTCATGGTTTTGGTAAGAGTACCCATCCTGCTCTTCTTTAGCTAGAACTCACTGCTTTGATGTCCTCAAGATCACTCTGCTTTTTTTACTTTGCGTGAAACACTATATTTCACGTCCTGTGTGGACTTTAATGACTCTTTGCGTTTACTTATTAGGACTTTATTGAATTTTTTTTCAATACTTGTCACGTATGTTCACCATACTTTCATAGCGCTACATTTATAGTTTATTTCTGTTTATGAATTTGGTTATGTTCGTATGTAGCTGCTTTTTTTTTTTCACATTTTGATTAGCACAATATTTTCCTATTTCGTTTTGGGTTAGTGAAACCCCTTTATTATTGTGGGGTGTCACATTGATTGTAACATTCAGTCAAGCTAGCGAAAGACTGGACACCTTTGCGCTGTGACCATACGGGTCAGTTCTGGGTTAGCTGTGGGTGTTTGCAAAGTGTGCCTTTTTTGCTTGTCTGGCTTTTTTTTTTTTTACCTATATGGTGGTGCACCATTTCGCCTTGGTTCGCCATGCTTTGCTGCACATTCATCATAACCTTTATCTGGGAGCACAAATATTTGTGTCGTACGCAAATAGTCACGCCCATTCGCCGGGACCGCGCACGTGCATACACAGAACGTTCTGGTGCACACCTTGCTTATTTAAGCTGCGCAGGCCAAGCATGTGGTGCTTCCAGAAGGCAGCTGTGAGACACAGAGCAGGATCTTAACACACTCTTGCAGTGGTTTATTTTTCCTTACCCGGGTCACATGAGTCACTAGGTGTTGCTTGGCAGGCTAAAGGTGCTTAGCAGGATTGTTGCATAGGGGCTTGGTGAGCCCTATTAAAGGGTCTTCCTTCTGAGGTGTTTTAACAGTTTTTTCAGCATTATATGTCTTCCAAAAAGGGAAGTGGGAATAACACCATTTGGAAGGGCACACCTATGTCATCAGTAGTTACTGATGAACCTAGTCTTATCCCTAGTGTTGTATCCCTTAAAAGACAAAAGGCTCCCGAGCAATCTGAGCTGCCTATCTGGTATTGTGCCTACAGTCAACGTTGCTGCTTCACCCTTTATCACTAAGGATGAACTGTCCTTAGCACTAGCCGGATTAGCGCTCAGAGTTGCCGGCATGATCGCCTCCATCCCCCAGGGTGTCATTATGCGTGACAGATCCCCCTCCCCGGAGTCTCCTATCCTGGAGCAGGAATGCGTTGAGGATGGAGAATAGCTGAAAGCTCAGGATTCGGTGGAGTCCCCAGCAGATGAGTCTGCTTCTGAGCAATCTGGACAAGAAGATAGACAGTAGATGTCTGCCTCTCAGTCGCTGAGGCTTTTGATCCTGACTCTGACCGAAATGGTTCATTTTGTCTTTAAGTTGCCTCTTGCAGAGGTGACTGAGCCCCCCTGGTCCTCTTTGGGATCTCGGAGACCTTTTCAGGTCGCACAGACCTTCCCACCACTCCCCTTGTTGGAACAGGCAGTGTATGATTTTTGTGAACATCCTAAAAGGACTTTTTTGCCTCCTAAGGTGTTTTCCCTTTTATATCCCATGGGTGAAAAGTATGTTTAAAAAAAATAGATCATTGCCAGCCTTAGATGCAGCAGTCTCTTCCTTAAATAAGAACTTAACTCGTCCAGTAGATAATGCACACGGCTTGATAGACCCTTTTGACAAGAAATTGGAGTAATTAAAGGCTTCCTTTTCTTTGGCCAGTTCAGCTATTTAGCCAGCTGTTGCAGCAATTGGTATTTGCCAGTCCGTAAAGGATCAGGTCAAACAGCCGGATAGGCCTAACCAGGAGGATGATCTGCCTGAAAGTAAGATGGATATTCTATAGATATAGCGCTGTGTTTTGCTGTTGATGCTTTAAAAAATTCAATACAGCAGGTTTCCTGCCTGGCTCTCTTGCCTGTACATATGCGCAGACTGTTATGGCTTAACTGGTAAGCCGAGATTCCTTGTAAAAAGTTTTTGGCTGGTTTCCTGTTTCATGGGAAACATTTATTCAGTGATCACTTGGACAAATATATCCAAAAGATTTCCGGAGGGAAAAGTTCTCTACTCCCTGTGAAGAAAAGCACCAAAGGTCCTTCGTTTAAAAACCCAGGGACTGCTTCCTAAAAATGTCTCAGCACCAGGGTGGTTCTGCCTCCAACAGGGTGCTAGAGCCAGGGGCAAGCCCCAAGGCCAGGGCCAGAAAAGGCCCTGGAGCCAAAAATTTTCTAACCTAGCCCTCCTTTTGAGAGGACATCCCCACTCCATCGGGGGGGGGCTGCTGCACTTTGTGGACATTTGGAAAACAACAATTCAGGACAAGTGGGTCATGTCAATTATATCTCTCTGTTAGAGGGGGTTCACTCTGAGGTTTCTAAGATCCAGCATTCCCTTGGATCCTCCAAGAAGAAAGTTATTGTTTCAGGCACTACATAATATAGGGCATCAAGGAGTGATTGTAGAGGTTCCTGTATTCGAAAGCGGCACAGGATTTTACTCAAACCTGTTTATGGTTCAGAAACCAAACAGGGACACAAAGCCCATTTTGGACCTAAGGTCCCTTAACAAGTATGTATTGATACAGTCCTTTCGGAAGGAGTCTGTCCGCTCATTAGTAACCCAACTCCAGAGGGGAGACTTTTTCGCCTCCATAGATATTAAGGATGCGTACTTGCACATGCCTATCTTTCAGCCTCATCAGAGGTTCCCACGTTTTGCAGTAGAGGAGCTTCACTTTTTACCCTTGGGGCTTCCTACAGGTCCTAGCACCGGTACAGGGCCCTGGTGCTCTGGTATCTGGATGACCTCCTGCTCAGAGATCACTTAGTACAGGCTCTAGAACAGAGCATAATATACACACGAGGTATTTGAAAAGCTTAAGCTTGGATCATAAAGACCGAAAAGTCAGCCTTGAGACCAGCTCAGTCTAAGATATTTAGGTCTAAATTCTAAACACGGTCCAAGCAAGAGTGTTCTTGCCACCTATAAGGATCTGTGCTCTGAAGGATCAGGTGTGTCTGATAAGGGGCACCAAACACCCCTCTATTTTGTTCTGTATTAGTCTTCTAGGGAAGATGGTATCCTCATTCCAGGCCTTTACAACAAGACATCTTGTCGTCTTGGAACAGAGGAATAAATGCCCTGAATTATCCAATGTGCTTATCTCCTCAGGCAAGCTTAAGCCTAAACTGGTGGTTGCAGGATCAGAATGTGCAAAAAAAGGAAAATCCTTTCTCCTGGCAACTTGGAGAGTACTGACTACAGATGCCAGTCTATTAGGCTGGAAAGTAACCCTAGATGGGCTCGCAGCTCAGGGGAAATTGCCAGAGACAGTCCCTGCCCATCAACATCCTAGAATTACGGGTGCAGCTTCAGGACTGCCCTATCAGGGTTCAGTCTGACAATGCCACGGCAGTGGCCTATATAATCCACCAAGGCAGTACCAGGAGTCGTTCAGCTCTGAAGGAGGGGAACTACATGCTAGCCTGGGCAGAGGGACATGTGCCAATGATATCAGCAGTCCATATCCCAGGAGTAGAGAACTGGAAGGCAGATTATTTCAGCCGCCAGCAGATCTGCTCGGGGGAATGGTCCCTACATCCAGAGGTGTTCCAGGAAATTTACCAATGTTGGGGATGGCCAGAGGTCGACCTACTGGCATTCAGGTTCAACAAGTTACAGCAGTTTGTGTTTAAACCAAGAGATCCTCTGGCAATTGGAGCAGATGCTCTGATAGTTCCATGAAGCCAGTACTCCCTGGTTTATGCTTTTGCTCCAATCCCTCTCCTTCCACATTTGTTGCACAGGATTCAGAGAGAGGGGGCTCCAGTCATTCTGGTGGCACCAGCCTGGCCCAGAAGGCCCTGGTTCCTGGAGATTGTGAGACTGATAAACGGGCCATTGATGCTTCCATGTCACCCTGATCTACTTTCTCAAGGTCCTATATTCCACCTTAATTTACAGTCTCTAAATTTGATGGCATGACTATTGAAGCCAGGGTGTTAAAGGACCGTGGCATCTCTGGACCAGTGGTGTCTACTCTAGTGAATGCTAGAAAAGCTATCCCTAGGAAGATTTATCAGGAAGACTTATATTGCTTGGTGTGAAGCCAGAAAATGGCACAGTGGTGTACTAAGTGAGGGGCAGGCCACGCCGGGTGCCACACACTGGGTGCTTGTCAGGCCGACCCCCCCTGCCCCCCCGCGACTGAAGCGGACTTTGCCGAAGACAGCGGGCAGGTTTAAGCAGCAGCACAGCACGGTGACAGGCAGCAGCAAGTAACACACACGGAGAGCCTGTGTGCATGTCCTGCGCTGATCATCTGAGCCGAGGTACGTTATGGATCTGTAGAGGGGTGTCTGTATTGTAGCAGGGTGTGTCTATTGTGGGGAGGGGGGTCTGCACTGTAGGGGGCATCTGTACCTAATGGGGTCTGCACTGTAGGTGGGGTCCGTGTAACATATAGGAATCCAGAGCTGCGGGGGACTGTGTAATGTAAAGGGGCCCAGAGGTGCAGGGTGCAGTGTAATGTAAAGTGGTCCAGAGGTACTAGGGCTGTGTAACGTAAAGGGGTCCAGAGGTGCAGGGTTACGTAAAGGGGTCCAGATGTGCAGTGTAATTTACACAGTAGTGACAAAGATATTGAAGGATGCAGGGGGCGCAGTGGGGTGTTTATACATTTTAAGGTGAGGTGGGGGGGTGCCAGATATAAGATCCACCCCGGGTGCCAAATGCAGTAGGTATGCCCCTGAAATGGCATCCTCGGAAATGTGATTGGGAGAAGTCTCTCTTTTCTACAGTCAGCTGTGGAAATCAAATTGGCTTTCCATTAGACTTGCTGTCACGCAAGCTAGCCTTCCTGATGGCCATCACCTCGGCTAGAAGGGAGTTAGCGGCACATACTTGATCCTTCACCATGACAGAATCATGTTACGACCGGTTCCATCCTTTTTGCCAAAAGTGGTGTCGCCCTTTCATTTCAATCAGGATATTATTTTGCCTTTTTTCTCTCATCCTCATTCGGCGGAAGAGAGACAACTTCATTCTTTTGAACATTGTCCAGGCGGTCAAGGTTCATTTGTCTAGGTCTACGGAGATCTGAGGGTCAGACACTTTTGTTTTACCAAAAGGACCCAAGAAGGGGCAGGCAGCTTCCAAAGCTTCCCTTGCTAATTGAGGCCATCAATTGTTCATTCAGGCCTACGGTCTGAAACATAAAGCTCCTCCCTTTAGGGTGAAAGCTCATTCTACCAGCGGTGTAGGAACCTCCTGGGCTTTTCGCCATAAGGTATCTGTGGCTCAGATTTGGAAGACTGGTATCTGGTCTTCAGTGCATACATTCACAAAATGTTATCGAGTGGATGTTCGAGCAGCCGAGGATTCAGCTTTTGGCCACAGTGTGCTGTGGGCTGCTGTATAAATTCTGATGGCTATTGTTTGGCAGGGTGTCTCCCTCCCCTCAAGGCTGTTGCTCTGGGACGTCCCAGCAGGCAATGAATATTAGCCTGACTGCCCCATGATGTATGAAAAAGAAAATCACATTTTTACGTCATACTGAGTACATCATGGGACACGTATTCTTCCTCTTTTTTTGAGGATTCAGTGCTTGCTACAAAACTAAAGTACTTCCTGTATGGGAGGAGTTATATAGGGGATCACTTCCTGTGTGAAGACCTTTGGTATACGAGTGTCCATTCACCTAATCATGGAGTATAACCCAGCAGGTAATGAATATTAGCCTGACTCTGTGTCCCATGATGTACTCAAAGAAAAGGATTTCACAGGTAAGTATGACGTAAAAAATCCTTTATTTTTTTATGCATGCTAATATTCTGCTGGCTTTGGTAGCTGCAGCTTGACATTGCATGCAATTGCTCAATCTATCATCTACTATAACCCCCAGATCTTTCTCCATCTTTGATTCCTCCAGCGGTTCTCCCCCTATTGAGTAGTTTGCATTTGTTTTTTGCCCCCAAGTGCATTACTTTACATTTCTAGACATTAAACCTCATTTGCCATACATTGGCCCACTCCATTATATTGTTCAGGTCTTTCTGTAAAATTTCTATATCCTGATGTGAAGTTATTGCCCTGCTTATTTTTCGTCTGCAAAAACTGACATTGAGCTATTTTTCCCATCCTCTATATCATTTATGAATACCTTTAATAGAATTGGTCCCAAGACAGAACCTTGAGGTACCCCACTTACCACCCCAGACCAGTCGGAGTATACATTATATCTTTCACATGTTTGCTGTGTCCCCCACATGACGTCCCACAAACGGGAATTCTCATGGCTTTCTTTCAACAATGATTTCCTTCTTGCCACTCTTCCATAAAGGCCATATTTGTGGCGTACACTACTAATAGTTGTCCTGTGGATCTCTGCAGTTCCTCCAGAGTTACCATGTGCATCTTGGCTGCTTCTTTGATTAATGCTGTCCTTGCCGGCCTGTCAGTTTAAGTGAACGACCATGTCTTGGTAGGTTTGAAGTCGTGCCATACTCTTTCCATTTTTGGATGATGGATTGAACAGTGCTTCGTGAGATGTTCAAAGTTTGGGATATTTTTTTAGAGCCTAACCCTGCTGTGTTCCTTGGGCTTCATGATGCTGCTTGTTCACTAAGGTTCTCTAACAAACCTCTGAGGGCTTCACAGAATGGCTGTATTTATGCTGATAAATTACACACAGGTGGATTCTATTTACTAATTGGGGGACTTCTGAAGGCAATTTGTTCCACTAAATTTTAGTTAGGGGTATCAGAGTAAAGGGGACTGAATACAAATGTATGCCGCACTTTAAGGATATTTAAAAAAATAAAAAATAGGAGAAACAGATTTTTTTTTTTGTTGCGCTGCTAGGTTATATGTATCCGGGGTTGGGGAAGGCTATTGGGAGGGGGAAGGGGGGGGGGGAACAAACCAAAAGGGGGGGGGGTGGGTAGATAGGGGGTATATACTGTGACTATGGTATGCAGCAGTATTTGGACTTCCAATGTAGCTTTTTAGAAGACAAAAAAATTCTGCAGTTGTTCATAGGCAATGGTAAATAATAGTCAATAATAAATTGTGCAGTTATTAATAGGAATTAGTAGATTGTAGCCATAGGGAAAAGAGGGTTTCTTAGCAAAAACAGGGAGGCAGCATGTTTTAAGGGTAGAAGACACCTTTAAAAGATATACAAACAGAAGACAGAAACAGCGCAAACCTAAGTGCAGTATTGTAAACTACAAGTATTTATTCACAAAATAACACACTCACTCTCTGTTGGAGTAAATCAGGCACATCACGCTTACACGGAAGAGCAGTTGTGGGGTACATCACAGGGCTCCCAGGGAGAAGCAGTCCTCTCAGGCTGTGCAGTCTCGTCCGGTGGTTCCCAGCGTCTCCGGCTCGGTATCGCAGCGTAACAGAGGTCAGCTGATGGGTTGTTCAGGGTGAGGAATAGAGTTTAAAAATAGAATTTTTACTTTTTTTTTATTTTTATTTTACGGTTTTATTTTTCAAAAATTAAATTTTTAAACTCTATTCCTCACATAAAAAACCTTTTCTTACCAACATCCATGCTTAGGTACACACACATCTCACGATATCCCCAACAATGTATTTCAGCCAGCTTGTAACAGTTTACAAAAATAAATACCAAGCTTTGGCCGCAACAACCCCGCCCTACAGCGGGGAGGTACCTTAATTATACTGCCCAATCAGCACCGCCTTATCCCTATTTGAACACTTCCAACATGGTCAGTATGCCTAATGAAGGAGCACGCATGCTCCAAACCTGTGCGCAATGACACCATCACAGCACGACCCTGAACAACCCATCAGCTGACCTCCGTGACGCTGCGATACCGAGCCGGAGACGCTGGGAACCACCGGCGCCACCTGACGAGACGTAACAGCCTGAGAGGACCGCTTCTCCCTGGGAGCCCTGTGATGTACCCCACAACTTCTCTTCCATGTAAACGTGATGTGCCTGATTTACTCCAACAGAGAGTGAGTGTATTACTTTGTGAATAAATACTTGTAGTTTACAATACTGCACTTAGGTTGGCGCTGTTTCTGTCTTCTGTTTGTAAAAAAGAAAAAAAATATATAATTTTCCTTCCACTTCACAATGATGTGCCACTTTGTGTTGGTCTATCACAGAAAAACCCAATAAAATACATTTCCATTTTTGGTTGTAACATGACAAAATGTGGAAAATTTCAAGGAGTATGAATACTTTTTCAAGGCACTGTACATTCAGTGACTCAGATGTTAAAGTATTTTAGGATCTCTCTCCAATAACTTTACATAATCACAGAGCAATGTGCCCATTGCCAGTGGTGCTAATGCAACACAACGTTACATACAGATGGAAGTTTCCCTTTGGTCTGATCATGACCCATCAGGTAAGGACAGCCACCATACAGACACTGGATAATCTCCCACAGTTCTGCGATCACCTTTGCATCCCCCGGTGCCTGTGCCAAATTGGTACCAGGAGTTCTTGCCTCCAGATCCTGCGATGAATGCTCCTCAGCCACCTGTGGAGCAGCAGATCCTGAGCAGTAGACTGCTTTGTCCAATCTTACTAGAGTAGTATAAAACGTCAGATTGCTGAATGCGAGAGAGGGTAAGCACTGGGCCTGTGTGTATCTCATCCAGTTTAGGTCCCTTGCTGCTAGTTATATTGGGGCTTATTTTTCCCTGAGCTGGACCTGGTGCCTACTGGAGGTGTAAGTTTATTAAGTGTCTACCTGTTGTCATTTAATTTTCTCCCTTCGTCTTTCAGGACAGCACGTGGTCTCTGCGCAGCTCCACCCACTTTTCCCAGGAAACACTGTAGATTACTTTAAAGACCGATCACTTCCACCATGGCCTCAGTTGTATTGTTTCCTCCGGCCAAGATGGAAGCGCTGCAGGCAACCAGGGGGTGCTGCACTTTCTCCAGGTGGGGAGTTGGAGGCATACCAGTTTCTTTTTTAAAATTTTTATTTTTTGTCTGCAGACCTGGCCCAGCTTCCTCCCTTCACGTGCGGGGGTTGCTCCGGCGTCCGCTCTCCTTCATACCCAGGAGGGTTAGGCTGTTGGGAATCTCTAGATCTATTATACCGGCGGCATGAGGCTAAGGCGCAGCTGTAGTTTGTATCTCGCGCCGTTTATACAGCCTCATGCCTTCCGTGTTCGGATGGCGAGTGCGTCATTCTGGCCGGGGGCGAGACGTCTGACGACTCGGGTTCCGGCCGTTGGAACGCAGGGAGAGGGTGCGGTCTCATCCATGTGACATTACTTCCGGAAGCGGGCGAAAGACCGCGGAAATCAAATTTCTAAAGCACTCAGCGCCATTGTGTCCTCACTGATGATGGAGGAGGATCAATCGGCGGTGGCAGGAGCCACAGTGGTCAGCCAGGCTCAGGTAAGCAGGGACAGTGGTCTCTGTCATTACTGTTTGGGCCATGTTTTGTTTCTCCCTTCCTTGTATCTGAGAGGTCAGATTGGAAGCTTGTCTGTGGAAGGATTCACTGGCTGAAGGGAAATATAAATTGAAGTCTTTTTTTTCTATTTGGCAGCATGTTATCGCTTCTGGTTTTCATCATTTAAACTGAGGAATGTTTTTTTTGGTGTATTTCAGAAGGTGAAAGAAAAGACCAAACATTCCTCCCCTCCTAGCAAAATTAAATGTCCGTCATGTAAAAACATACTTGGGGAATCCTGGACCAAGCTTTATGTAGATTTATGCAGATCCTGCATAAACAATTTGGTTAAAGAAGCTGCCTCCACTACTCCTGCGTCTCAGCAAGGAGAGCTGCTAAGTTCCTTTCGGAAAGAATTCAGATACTTTTTAATCTTTCCGGTCCTATTTAGATAGACGCCCAGCTGCAGGTAGCAGCACAGCACCCCGTTCTCATTCTTCAGCTTCTGCATCCAGAGGGGTCAGTGACTCGGAAAATGAGGATTGTAGCGGGTTCTCAGCTTCTGAGGAAGAAGCAGAGGAAGTTAAGGAGGCTTCCGCTTTGTCATCCCGGTACAAATGATCCCTAGAGGAGGTGGATGATCTTCTGAAGACTAGCCACACTACTCTGAACATCAGAGGATAAAGCCCAACTGTCGTTGCATGATGAGATGTTTCAGGGTATGGGCGAGGTGAGACAGAGTGTTCCCGGTGCATACGTTTCTATCCGAAACTATTAAGAGGGAATGGAAATACCTAGAGAGGGCTCCTTTCTTTTCCAGATCCCTCAAACGCAGGTTTCTTTTTGAAGAGGATACCTAAACTTGTTGTAGCTTTTTCTCAAGTATCAAGGAATGCGGATCTAGCTTTTGAGGACATGGGTATCCTAAAGGATGCCATGGACAAGAGTTCTGACTCTTTCCTAAGGAAGGCTTGGGATGCAACCTTGGCAAACTTAAAGCCAGCTATGGCTTCAACAGTGGTAGCCAGAAATCTGGAACACTGGCTGGAGCAGTTAAAAGCCCATATTGAGGCAGGAACTCCTCAAAAGGATCTGCTTGATACTCTGCCTATCCTTTTAACAGCAGTAGGGGATGTCAGCCAGATCCTCGGCCTTTATAAACTCAACCCATAGGGCTTTTTGGGTTAAGACATGGACCGGGGATGCTGCCTCAAAAATCAAACTATGTGGTCTTCCGTTTGAAGGAGATTTGGTTTTCTTCCGCTTCGGAGAGATCTCCTAACCCAGGGACCTCTTCGGCATCCAAATATCGAGCAACTCAATCTGACAGGGTGGTTACTGAGGAGCAGATCCTAAAAAGAAAGGGTTTATCTGATTAAACAGGTCTCAACCCTTTTAGGGAGTCCAAAAAAGACTACTAGAGCAATTTATTTTAAAACGTGGAAAACGTTTTAACTCCTGGTGCTTATCATAAGAATTCCCTCCCCAGGAGATCATTTTGATTCTAGAATTTCTCCATGAGTGTATGGAGCTGGGGTTGGCGGCCAGTACCCTAAAGGCCCAGGTGGCCGCTTTTATCTGTTTTTCTTGAGACAGTTATCTCAGGAACCGCTTATTAGATTTTAAGGCATTGACCAGAGCTAGGTCAATACCCTTTAAGTTTTTTCCGAAGTGGGACTTGTCAATGGTTTTACAGGCATTGACCAGAGAACCTTTTGAACCCCCAGAGGAAGAAACTATCAAATTATGGTCGCTTAAACGAATTCTCTTAGTGGCAGTTACATTAGCTAAACAGGTAAGCGAGCAGCTGCAAGCCCTATCTATAGTAGAGCCTTTCTGTTACATATTTCCAGACCGGTAGTGCTAAAAACTGACCCGTGTTTTCTGACAAAAGTCTCAACAGCCTTTCATAGGACACAGGAAATAATTCTCCCTACCTTTTGTCCTTCACCATCAAGCTCTAAAGAGAGGTCTTTCCATAGCCTAGATGTGAAAAGATGTCTATTGCACTATCTAGCGATCACAAGAGAATTCGGGAGGTCAAACTCTCTTCATCCTGTTCTCAGGACCACATAAGGGCTATAGTGCTTCCAAAAATACTATAGCTAGGTGGCTGAGAATGGCTATTAGGGAAGCCTAGGAGTAGAGCCTCCCACAGGGGTAGTCGCCCATTCCACTCGTGCAGTAGCCATGTCCGTAGGCAGAGCAGGGGCCTTTCCGAGTCAGATCTGTAAAGCTGCTACGTGGACAAGTTTCTCCACCTCCACCCGCCACTACAGTTTGGACCTGCTATCAGCAACGGATCATTCGTTCGGCAGGTTCTGCATGCGGTGGTCCCACCCTAGAGTAAGTACTCTCTTATCTCCAGGTGCTGTCCTGAAAGACGAAGGGAGAAAACCCTTGATAGACTTACCGGTAACGGTATTTCTACGAGTCTTTCAGGACAGCGCTGATGACCCACCCTAGATTGTATTTGAAAAATGTAGTGTTATTTCTTCTGCTTATCTAATTTCAGCATGGCTGGAGGTACTCTATGAACAACTGAGGCCATGGTGAAAGTGATCGGTCTTTAAAGTAATCTGCAGTGTTTCCTGGGAAAAGTGGGTGGAGCTGCGCTCTCTCCAGGTGCTGTCCTGAAAGACTCATAGAAATACCGTTACCGGTAAGTGAGACTAGGTTTTTTTTTTTTCTGCGGGTCACAGCATTCTGATAAAATTTTTGCGTTGGCACATCAAATAGTGGACTCTCCTGGTTTCTGACTTCTCTTCATGCACGCTGCTTTTATGAGACTCTACCCATTTATTGTCTACTGTTCAAGGGGGGACTATGTCGTCTTTGAGTAGATGTTTCTGAACGTTGTCCAGCATCAGCGGCTCCTGCACCAGCGAGTACAGTGATCAGTGTGTCCCCTGGACACAGTGAATCACATTACCCCTGTATCTGGGTGTTCACGTGGTCTTGTACCATGTGACTTCTGTGTCAAATCACATGGTTAACATTGGTGTTCTCAGCTCTTACAGAAATCGGCAGAGAAAACCATTACTGCAGCCTGTGAGTGTACAGCAGCCAGTCACACTGCGTGTACACGGATACTGCAGTGCCAGCCTGTCCTTATCACCGCCATACACCATAGCAGTGTCCTCATCACCACCATACCTCATACCGGCATCCTAATCATCGCCATATCAGTGCCCTGATCATGACCATAACCGATACAGGTGTCTAGATCACCACCATATCCCATACCGGCTTCCTAAACACCACCATACCAGCATATTGATCATAGCCATACACCATACCACCGTATAAATTGTTGTCATGCCCCATTCCAGCATCATGAGCATACCACTCGGGAACCAGGTATTCTAGCTGAGCATTGTACCCAAGAAATAGACAACACTTTGTGTGAACTGGAACCAACTTTTTATTAGAACTTCACACATAATTTATACCACACAAAATCCAATAAATATTTGATCACATTATCCTAAACAATACAAACTTTAAACAGTAATGTCATCTAACAGTTCATCTATTAAACCGCTAACGGTGATTTAAAAGTAAGCTAATCAACAGCCAGGCACCCAAACTTTCATTAGTCCAGGAGTGAAATTAATTTATCTTAATAGATTTCTGTCCTGAGTGGAGGAGCTTCTCCAACCCAGTCTGCAGAAGGACCACCATATTTCTTCTGACCATCAACCTTTACACGATTAATATTAAACCTTCTACATCCACTCCAGAAGGGACCTTTATTGTCTTTATTCAGAGTTAATCCAAGCTTTGCTCTCAGCATTCCTCCCATTGTTATCCATCATTAGAGAATGGTTTGCACTATCCATGGGATCAGAGGCTGAACTGAGCTCTTTTCCATCTCTGAGTGGGAGAAGCAGACAAAATCCCCAGTCTCCTCCATGGGCCATAATCAGTGGTATGGTTGGATAGTACGGGCATGGTTGGATAGTACGTGTGGATTAAATCCAACCTCACCTAAATTAGGGAGGAGGGTGTGGGAGATTAATATAAAGTCGATCCGGGACATGGGGTGGGATGCGACGCAGAAAAACAGGAGTATTGCCTGTCCGTAGGGAATCTATGCCTCCAAGAGTCCACTAGAGCAAGATCCAGGAAAAATTTACCAAACCTAGTGAGCCCAGGGTTCTGCGTGGATGGAGGGGTCAGTGTAAGTCTATCTAGATCCCTATGTGCAACGTTATTGAAGTCCTCCATCCACACCGCCGGAACTGTGGGGAATTGGGACATAAATGCCAGGCCCTCATTTAGGATGGTAAACTGAAAAGGTGGGGTACATAGAGAGCCAGGAGAAGGATGTCTTGGCCATTGATCTTGGCATGCAGGAAGAGGTACCTTCCCTGGGGATCCGATTTGAGCAACAAGAGTAAAAGATGTACTGATTTGGACACCAGGAGGCGCCACCCCCCTGGAGTTGGCAGAAAACGAGGCCTGATACACCCAGCCCACCCAGGGTTTCTTAAGCGTTCGCATAAGTTGGCCAGTTAGACGTGTCTCCACCAATACTATTATGTCCGCTCTTTGAGCTTTAAGAGAAGTCAGGACTGCGCTACTTTTCTGTTTTGCCCTAATCCCCCTGACATTACAGGTAAGACATTTCAAACTACCCATGGTAATATAAACAGAGATCTATATTGAACGGATACCCAATTCCTCCTCCCTCCTCCCACATCATAGAAAACATGAACAGAAGACACACCGCTCCCTTGCGCAAGTGATTAACCCAGCATATGCCTCCCATAACCTGACACAAACACCAGCATTTTAAAACAGTCCTACCAAGAGCTAGAAAGCATGCTGTAGAACATACACCAGGCCGTCCGGCGCAGCCCCACCCCAGCCAAATTGCTGGGGAGATGAGCCAGCGCGACTGGCCCAGGGAAACCAATCGTGCGTATATAAAAACGAAAACGACAAATCTTGCGGGACCAGTCTAGGGTTCCGCTAGAGAACAGAACTAGTGTGGCGATTAATCTCTGAAAAACAAACAATAACGTGGGGAGTGTGGCCCCTGGGTTCAACCATTGAGAGTCAAAAAGAGGTGGAATACAGCATTGAGGCCAACGTCCTGTACCTACCCGGGGTGCCATGTTGGGTCTGAGCCCGCTGCAATATCAGTGAGTGTGGGGCACACATGCATATGTCTTAGCGGCAATAAAAGTGACACGGGCCAGTTCAGGCATGGAAGGGGGGGCCAGTCTGGATTCCAAAGCAAGGGGGGGAGAGGGGTAGGAGAGGGCGAGAGGAGATTATCTTGGGAACTCCGAGGTTGGGGGGGCCAAGGGGCCCCCAGAAGGGATGCGGGACGGGGGTTAAGCATAAAATCCAACATCGGGAAGCAAATCCAGTACAAGCCTGAACAGCACTCATGGCAGGCGGTTCAAGATGGATAGTGTACAGTACCTTTCCATAGGGTAGTCCACCTCCCCGGGTCCCCGTCAGGCATCCAGCTACGTTTCTCGATGGTTCTATGAGGGAAATTCAACAGTTTAGCAATGAATGTTCTGGGGGGTGCCCCCTGCGGGGGGGGGGGGGGTCTGGCAGGCAGGCGATGGGCCCTCTCCACCACGAAGGATGAGAAAACTCTGCGCGGCCAAAGGAGGTAACCAGCAACTGTTCCAAAAATGTGGGGGGGGGGGGTCAAGCCAACAAAGCGCAAGTTGCACCTCCGCAAGCGGTTTTCCATATCGTTCTTGTTTTGCCAGGACCGTGGATAGCTGATGTTGTAGGCACTCAGCGGTAGTCTGAAGCGGCAGCAGCTCGTCTTCCACGTTGCTGATACGGGTCTCCGCTTTGATAACCCTCTCCCTCAGCTTCTGCATATCCTGCTGGAGAAGGGACACATCCACCTTCATCTCCTTGATTTTACCCATCAGTGCGCTTTTACAGTCCAGAATAACCTCCAGCACTCTAGCATCCGGGTCGGCTGTGGAGGAGGAGGAGGGACTGGCGCCATCCGCAGCCATGCTGTCCTTCCCCGCGTGGCGGTATTTAGCTAGCTTAGCCGCAGCTTCCAGCTTCGCTTTAGACGGGGACATGTCCCCTGTAGGCACAGGGGGATCGGTAGCCCGTGTTGGCACAAATTAGCAGCAGCAACTGCCCCCGGATAAGAGTAAACGGATAAAGATCCAGCGGAGCTCTCTCAGTGCTCCTCACGCCATGCCGGTCCAGGCCATGCCCCCTAATGCACAGGCTTTTACAGCTCCTTTCTCCTTCCTCACTCCACATCTCCGGTGCTTGCAGAGCTCTGCATGGAGGACTCCGCTGCTGAGGAGAGGTGTGGGGCATCTATCCTTGCCAGAGAGGGGCAAAAGCTGTGTCTGCATGGAAGGAAGGGATATACGACTAGCTGCTGTCTGGAGCACACAGTGCATGCAAATCCAGTGGTCACAGAGATCAATTTTTTCCAAAAAATAATCTGGTACCTTTTTTCATTTCTTTAGCGATCACATGACTACAAAGCCTCCTCTGTATTGTATCTGAATTGTATGCCGGGACTGTGGGGAGCATGTTGGTGTTGGAGGAAGGGCAGGCTGCTAGTGACATCTAACACAGCAGGGAGTACTATCCTCCTGTGTACCTTGCAATCCAGGAGCTTGCCACTTCTGCGCTCCAGGCTGTGGGTGACGCACAGGCTGGAGTTACTTTCTCCATCTATGTACATCTTCTGCTGTCCACAAACCTATTGGCTGCATAAGACAGGCTGTGATTGGCTGATGGGTTACAGCCCATTTGCAGTAGTGGCACTGACCAGAGGGAGATCTTATTACAGAGACACCGGCATGACGTGCCTACGCATAGCATGTCTCTATCTCTAGGTAATTCAAACAAGGTGCGCATGCCCACACACCACAAGACCTAGGGACGATGCATAAATATTATTAAGACTTTGATTTGTTGGATGTGTGTGTTTTTACTTATAGGGAAGGATGTATTAAAAACATTCCTCTGTCTGGTTAACTCTATCTGCACTACAGCAGTTTAGGAGTTTATTGGGGAGGTTTTAGAATTACCTGCCACAAAAACAGTGATCTACACATTTTTAATATCTCAAACATTGCTATCCTCTGAGCATATTGCAGTTTTCAAGAAAGGTCTGTCCTTTGTTTCTACTCATGATTTCAATTTATTTGAGTGGGTTTAGGACATAAACTTGTTTGCTGGAAAGTTAGTAATTAAAAACGAATCTAAAGACAAGCCCAGTGAGCCCATGTAACCAGTAAAATCTAAGGATATTGAATTACTAAGACTCCTAGAATCTTTGCAAGCAGAAAGTGAAGGTGGAGGGTCAGAAGTTAGAGGTCCCTTCACAACATTCAGACCAAAATCAAATCATACGCCAATCCCCTAAGAAAGCCAGATACAACTTTTTGTAAAACTGGTAGAGATCAAAACGCCATGTGGGGAAAAATTGATTAAAAATTTCCACCTCACTTATGTAGAATGGAAAGCACTGGCATAATTAAAGGAGAAGTCCAGCCTAAGCTCGTTTGGCTGTGCTTCTCCTATAGGTCACAGGAGTGCAATCAATTTTGCATGCTTTTGACCCATTTTCATGGATATCAGTCCAGGCACTGCGTCATCCTGACAATGAAAGTCTGGATCCGCTAGGTACCTGGACTGATACCTTGTCTCAGCCTCTCAGCAAGAGATTGACAGTCAGCAGCTCTCTTCTCGGGGAGCTGTGAGAACCAAGCCATTGGCGATGGTGGATCGTTCGGTTCTCAGTGTAGAGGCATCGGGGGACCGATGCTGCATCCACCCATGGCAGTGATGGCTAACCTTGGCACTCCAGATGTTTTGGAACTACATTTCCCATGATCATGCACTCTGCAATGTAGTTGAGCATCATGGGAAATGTAGTTTCAAAACATCTGGAGTGCACAGGATCGCCATCGCTGACCTAGGGTAAGTATAATGGAGGAAAAAATCCCCAAACCCATACTTCTTTAAAAGAATAATCAGGAACTGATTAAAAACACTGCAGATAAGGGTGAGAACATCAGTCCTCGTGGACAAACCCTTCTACCTAAGGATGTGTTATGATATACTCAGCAATGAGGAAAATTATGAGATCCTAGAGCAGGGGTCTCAAACTGGTGGCCCTCCAGCTGTTGCCAAATTACAAGTCCATCATGCCTCTGCCTGTGGGAGTCATGCTTGTAATGGTCAGCCTTGCAATGCCTCATGGGACTTGTAGTTTTGCAACAGCTGGAGGGCCGCAAGTTTGAGACCCCTGTCCTAGAGAGATCCTACCTCCTAGAGACATCCTACCTTAAAATATTTAAAGGAACTTTTTAAGACAAATCCGTATAGAGGGAAAACACAAGTGGGTCCTATCAAAAGAGGAATTTGAATATAGGATGAACTACCACCCGACAACTGACACTTTTTATGCACTACCAAAGGTGCATAAAAAACTGTTTACACCTCCAGGGCACCCATTAGTTTCGGGGAACAACAATCTAACTGAAAAAGCCTGTAGATATATTGATTTCGTCATGCGCCTCTATGCATATAGCTTATCACCATATATAGAACATACTCAGAATATTGTTAGAGGAGAGCCGGTTTTGAAAAAAAAAATGTTAGTCACCAGCTGCAAACACTGTAGCTGCTGACTTTTAATAAGCACACTTACCTGTCCAGGGCGCCCGTGATGTCAGCCGCCCGAGACTGACCTGTCCCTCGGTCTCGGGTCCCGGCGCCGCCATTTTGGGTAAGGGTAACAGGCAGTGGAGCCTTGCGGCTTCACTGCCCGTTTTCTACTGCGCATGCGCGAGTCGCTCAGCGCTTTGTGAATGGGACGCGCTGTGTTCTGGGGGACACAGTTCCCAGAACACAGCGTGGCCTATTACCCAGAAGATGCCGCACGGAGGAGAGAAGAAAAGAAGATCTCCGTGGAGGAGGAAGAGGCAGATTAGGATGATGTGCCTAGCAACAGGCATTTCTGGTAAGTAAAACAATTTTTTTTTAAATTATTTTTTTCTAATTTTTAATATATTTTCTTTTTTCAGGGTGGCCCTCCACTTTAACAAAATAGAAGGGGTGATTGACATGGTACTGATAAGTTTAGATGTTGAAGCATTGTATAGCAAAATCAATCGTGATCTGAGTCTTAAAGCATGTGAACACTTACTTCTTAACACAAGAGGCACTGTATTTCAACAACACGCACAATTGATTTTAAGATTATTCAAATTTGAACACAATTTTTTCCTTTTTAATGACAAAACATATCAACAGAAGAGGGGCACAGCTATGGAAACTGCATGTGCTCCCTCATATGCCAATTATTTTTCTAATGTGGTCAAGATCTCTAGATTTTTTTCATCTTGTGACAGGGCCCAGAATAACTTTTATAGAATTTGTTACATTTGTAAAAAAAATAAAATATAAAATTAATACTAAACAAAGTCCACTTTATTGTAGCAGCGCTCATCACTTTTCTCCAAATGAAAAAGTTATTATCTAAATTCCAATCCACCAATAATATAATTTGTGACTGAGAGAGAGTTTCCACCAAAATTTCACCACTTGTGGCTAGGGATTCCCCTTGGGGATGCACTCACCAGAAAACCTGCAACAGACCTTCAAAGAGTAATCAATCCTTTGCTGATTTCTCCTTATCCACTAGATGTCACTATTAGCGGGTTAGGGCTCCAGTATACCATGTGAAAGGAATAAAGAATAGTACCATAGTGTAATCCTATTTCACCCTTTTATTTATACAATGACCCCCCCAAATTAAATTAAAGCGGGAGTCCGCCGGGAGTTCCGCCGTTTTTTTTTTTTTTTTTTTAAAGCCAGCAGCTACAAATACTGCAGCTGCTGACTTTTAAAATAAGGACACTTACCCGCCCAGCGCGCCCGCGATGTCGGCACCCGAAGCCGGTCTCTCGGTTGCTGCCGCCGCCATCTTGGGTATGTGAAACAGGCAGTGGAGCCTTTCGGCTTCATTTCCCGGTTCCCTACTGCGCATGCGCGAGTCGCGCTGCGCAATAAGGATGGACCCGCTGCCTCTGGGATCTGTGTGTTTCCCAGCAGGCAGCGGGGGACTTTCGGAAAGGGGGGTAGATTCTGCAGAATCTACGCCCCTTTCCGCAGATAGCTATCCCGGAAGTGGGTGCAGATACCTGTACTGTACAGGTACCTGCACCCCCCTCCCCCCTGAAAGGTGCCAATTGTGGCGCCGGAGGGGGGGGGGGATTCCAATGAGTGGAAGGTCCACTTTAGGGTGGACCTCCGCTTTAAGCGTACCAGAAATCAAAGTTAAAAAAGCACTTAAAATAAGGTGCAGCCAGCAAAGGATTGATTACTCTTTGAAGGTCTATTTCAGGTTTTCTGGTGAGTGCATCCCCAAAGGGGAATCCCAAGCCACAAGTGGTGGAATTTTGGTGGAAGCTTTCTCTGTCACAATAAGGACCTGTCAATTACTCCTACCATGTTTTTATATAATTGGTGGATTGGATTTTAGATAATAACTTTTTCATTTGGAGAGTGATGAGCTACAATATTTAAAGTGGACTTTGTTTAGTATCAATTGTATATTGTTTTTTACAGGTGTAATTATGTTTTAAAGCAGCTGCTTGATTTAGATATTGATTTTCATCATTTTTATTTATAGTAAATTTTTATCCGTATGAACTGATCCATAGGCGCAGAGTTGTTCAGTAGGGCGCAATTTGGGACACATTTATTGTTTTGAGAATTTGTGACATGTCTAAACAACATGTTCTTCACAAGTGAAAGCCATGAAAATCGCCTTAATTTCCTTGATTTGGAAATAAGAAAAGGAATGAACGCTATGTTTATTACACAGATATACCATAAACCCATCTCAACCAATAGTTTTTTGCACTGGACAAGTCATCCTTTAGCCCCACTGAAGAGAGGGATACAAACCGGCAGTTCATTAGAGCAAGAAAGAATTGCTGTTCAGAGGAGGCATTTAGAACCGATGCAACTGTTCAATCGTTTGGGTGTAAGTTGCAGGATCTGGAGAGAT
Organism: Lithobates pipiens; assembly: GCF_037356315.1. Classification (NCBI taxonomy): domain Eukaryota; kingdom Metazoa; phylum Chordata; class Amphibia; order Anura; family Ranidae; genus Lithobates; species Lithobates pipiens. The sequence continues at coordinate 111,660,714 of NW_027507787.1, forward strand.
CCTTTAAAAAAGTGAAGGACGTACCAGGAACACAGCTGTTGAACCCCAAAAGGAAGATAAAAAAATGTTGGAGACTAGGCACCTACTGCAGACTATTAAATCCGATTTATAACTGTATAAAGATACTGACATTTCTTACAGGATGATGGGGACATACCATGAGCCTTACCATTAAAACCTCAGATTACTTATAGAAAGGGGAGCAGCCTTAAAGATATGCTGGTGCACAGCCATTATGAGGAAAGGCCCTATATGGTGAGGCCCCTCAACATGGCTACGAGAGAAACCTAAGGGCAGTATTAAATGTTCCCATCGTAAAGCATGTAGATATGTGCCTATGGTAAAGAGCTTCATCAGTCCTAAAAATGTAGAAAATGTATATTACATCTTTACAACTGCAGCGCAGAAGGCATAATATAGATCAAAATGCCCCTGTCCACTCTTGTATGTCGGTAAGACAATTTGCCAATTGAGGCGTAGGGTTCTGGAACATACAAATGATGCAGAGCTAAAAAAGGACAGCCCAATCGCGAGACATGCGTTACAAAAGCATAATGGAGATCATCTGCCCCACTAGGAATAAACAAAAACTTCAGCTACTTTTGTGGGGGAGTAGTATCTTCTAGCATCCGCAAAGTTAAAAATGTATTTATATTGATTTGGGACTGAGATGTGTTAAGCACAAAATGGTAACTCATGCAGGAAAATATTTTGTTGGGAGGAAAATAACTTTTCAGATGGCATATATAATAAAGATAAAATGAACAAAATAAAACAATAGGGACAAAAGCTGTTCCATTAAAGAACCCCTAGATGGCGTTGGTCCTTTTAGGAGTCACCATTTGCCATGTGATGTTTATAGCACTTTACTCTTTGAGCGCTTAAGATTTATTTGTTGCACCCCAGACAAAGCTCCTATTTTTGAGGGAAACGTAGGGTCATTTTGGGTTCACTGGCTAGGTTTTGGTGCACGACTACTTCAACATGGGGATATATTTGGTGGGGAGGGGTTTTGATCAGTTTGGCTAATCTCCTAGATCAGGGATAGAAGTGAATGTTATACTTCAGCATAGGACAGATTTTGGGTCCAGGTAGAATAGAAAGATTAGGGACGACTTTCCAGGAGAAAGGAAATTTAGAAGCCTTTGCAGTGTACTCCCCAATATACGCCTTCTAATTGCTGCAATTCGGATAACCAAGCTGAGTGGAATATTTTGAATACACACCTGAGAGGAATGTTTTGAATATTGTCATTAGGTCCCTATTAGAGATGTCACAATGCCATTATAATGGGTATGAGGATGTAGAAAGTTGCTAAAGTGATGATATGCACTGTGTTTGTGCTTATATCCATTTTTTGGCACTATGTGGATATTTGGGTTTGTTAACCACTTTAACCCCGGAAGATTTTAACCCCTTCCTGACCAGAGCACATTTTGCTATTTGGCACTGTGACGCTTTAACTGACAATTTTGCATTCATGCGATGTTGCACCCAAACACAATTTGACCAAAATAGAGCTTTCTTTTGGTGGTATTTGATCACCTTATTGCGGTTTTTATTTTTTGAGCTATAAACAAAAAAAGCGACAATTTTGAAAAAAAATTGTTTTTTTTTACTTTTTGCTATAATATCCCCCAAAAATATATAAAAAAAAGTTTTTCCTCAGTTTAGGCTGATACGTATTCTACATATTTATGGTATAAAAAAAAACCGCAATAAGCGTATTTTGATTGGTTTGCACAACAATTATAGCATCTACAAAATAGGGGATAGTTTTTTTGGCATTTTTTTTTAATTATTATTAGTAATGGCGGTGATCTGCGATTTTTATCAGGACTGCGACATTATGGCAGACACATAGGACATTTTTGACAGTATTTTGGGACCATTGTCATTTATACAGCGATCAGTGCTATAAAAATGCATTGATTACTGTGTAAATGACACTGGCAGTGAAGAGGTTAACCACTAGGGGGCGATGAAGTGGTTAAGTGTGTCCTAGGGAGCGATTAAAACTGGGGGGGGGGCTACTATTACTACATGACAGCGATCACTGCTCTCAATGACAGAGCAGTGATCTGTGTCATGACACCAGCCAGAACAGGGAAGTGCCTTGTTTACATGGGCACTTCCCTGTTCTGAGGCTCCGTGACATGATCGCCGGTCCTGCAGGGCATGGTCATGCTGTGCGCATGCCTCCGGTGGCGTGCGCCTGCTATCCCCGGCTCTTAAAGCGGACGTACAGGTACGCCCATTTGCCCAACACTGCCATTGTGCCAACAAGTCCAACCTATGTGTGCGTTTATGTTTAAATTACATTGCATATCCCTGTATGTTGTGGTTGTAAGGGTGGCTATCTAATAGTTTTTTTTAATTATCTATGCTCTCTGCTGAAACCACTGCTTGTAGAAGATAATTCCACATCTTTACCGCTCTAACACTAAAGAATCCTCTACGCAGTTTAAGGTTAAACCGATTCTCTTCTAACTTAGGTGAATGGCCACATGTCTTTTTTTAATTTCCCTTGCAGGAAGTGTTTTATTCCTATTAGTGGGTCACCAGTACAGTATTTGTACATTGAAATCATATCCCCTTAGTGTCTCCTCTCCAGAGAGAATAAGTTCAGTGCTTGCAGTCTTTCTTTGTAGCTCAGATCCTCCAGTCCCTTTATTAGCTTTTTTTGCCTTTCTCTGGGCACTCTCCAGCTCCAGCACATCCCTTCTGAGGACTGGTGCCCAGAACTGGACGGCATACTCCAGGTGCGGCCGGACCAGAGTCTTGTAGAGTGGGTGAATTATTATCTCTGGAGTGCATCCCCTTTTTAAATCATTCCAATATTCTGTTAACCACTAAGACTCCCCAGGTCCTTTTCTATCCTAAATTCCCCCAGTGGCTCTCCCCTAGTGAGTAGATTGCATTCATATTTTTGGCACCCAAATGCATTATTTTACATTTTTCAACATTAAGCCTCATTTGCCACGTAGTTGACCACCCCATTAATTTGTTCAGATCTTCTTGCAGTGTTTCCAGATCCTGCATAGACACTATTGCCCTTCTTAGCTTAGTATTGTTCACAAATACTAGGATTGAGCTGTTTATCCCATCCTCCAGATTGTTTATGAATAAATTAATCAGGATTTGTCCCAGGACAGAACCCTGGAGGACCCAGCTTTCTACACCAGACCATTCCAAATACCTCCCCATTTATCACCACCCGCTGGACTTGGGGAGACATTCCTGCTGTCTGACCGTGCCTAGGGCATACATCCTCATTGCTTGCAGATATATGTAATCTTATAAGTAGAAACTCTCAGTGGATTTAGACAACATTCCACAACCTTTCGGCTTCAGTATGTACAGAGGAAGGGGTTCACCTTAACCGCTGTACAGAGCTGCCACCTTGTCTAATTTCTATTCAGTGTTTTGACACATCGGTATGGCCCTACTCTCCTGTTCCTTATGGAACAGGACTTAAAAGGGGTTTTAAAGGTAAACGTTTTTTTCACCTTAATGCTTTCTATTCATTAAGGTGAAAAAACATCCGACAATGCCGGCCCCCCGGTTTTACTTGACCCCTTGAAAGTCCCGCACCCGCCCCGACATCCTCTTTGCCGCTCAGTCTGGCCATTGATTATAGTGAATGGATTGAAAGCAATCACGTTCAATGACGCGGTGCACCTGGGGGGGGGGGGGGGGGTGTCAAGTGATACACTGAGCGGCTATGGCCACCGGCTGTATCACGGAAGTGTGCCCGCAAGCACTCCTCACCATGCGAGGGAGCTCGCATGAATGTGCAGAGCCGAGGCAGCCACTGAGGGACCCCAGAAGACCGGGTTCAGGGCCACTCTGTGCAAAACGAGCTGCACATTGGAGGCAAGTATAACACGTTTGTTATTTTTTAAAAAAAACCTTTACAACCCCTTTAAAAGCAGTACAATCCCATCCTAAAAGGTTATTCCTTGATAATCCCCTCGCCCTGGAAGATAACTTGGTCCCAGGACAGAACCCTGGGGGACCCCACTTTCCACACCAGACAATTCCGAGTACTCCCCAATTATCACTACTCTCTGAACTCGCCCCTGTAGCCAGTTTTCAATCCATGTAGTCACCCTTTGGTCCATGCCGACAGACCTTAGTTTGTACAGTAAACATTTATGGGGAACTGTATCGAATGCCTTTTGCAAAATCCAGGTACACCATGTCTACAGGCCTTCCTTTATCTAGATGGTAGCTCACCTCCTGATAGGTTAATAGGTTGGTTTGGCAAGAACGATTCTTCATGAATCCATGCTGATTACCGCTAATACCGTTACTAAAATCTTGTATATAGTCCCTTATCCCCTCCAACAGCTTGCAAACGATTGATGTTGGGCTAACTGATCTATAGTTCCCAGGGATATATAGTTTCATAGTTAGTAAGGTTGAATAAAGACGTCAGTCCATCCAGTTCAACAGAAGTGTCTACAATTGTCCCTATCCCTGTACATTGTACACTCACCTCACACGTCTACCTTCAAGGAGCCCACAATCCATGTATTCATATACTAGGGCCAATTTTGGACAGAAGCCAATTAACCCACCTGCATGTCTTTGGATTGTGGGAGGAAACCCACGCAGGCACAGCGAGAACATGCAAACTCCAGGCAGGTAGTGTCGTGGTTAGGATTCGAACCAGCGACCCTTCTTACTGCTAGTAATTTTAGCCCTTTTTTTTTTATATTTGTGCTACATTGGTTTTTCTCCAATCAGCTGGTACCATTCCAGTCAATAGACTGTTCGTAAAAAATGTAATAGTATGAAATAAAAGGAGAAGAATTAATTCAAAACCTTCGCCATCTCTCCATGTTTTGTAACCAGATGGCCTTCATCTTTCTTTATGGGGCCAATATGTTCTGGCCTCCCTTTCTTACTATTTATATACTTAAATAATTTCTTGGGGTTTTTCTTACTCTACTTCGCTATGTGCCTTTCGTGTTCTCACCCTGATTACATTCTTACATTTCTTATTACATTCTTTAAGTTACATAGTAAGGTTGAATAAATACACCAGTCCATCCTGAGAGTGTGGGTGCATGTCTACAATTGTCCCTATCCCTATACATTGCATCTCCTTAAGGTGCTCATCTATTATTATTTATGGTACCCATATAGCGCCATCAATTTACGCAGCTCTCTACACATGCATCACACTCACATTCATATACTAGAGCCAATTTTTATATATTTATTTTTGGACAAAAGAAAATTAACCTGCATGTTAACCAGCATTTCTTTGGCGTGTGGGAGGAAACCCACGCAGGCACAGAACATGCGAACTCCAGGCAGGTAGTGTCATGGTTAGGATTCAAACCAACGGCCCTTTTTACTGCTAGGCGAGAGTGCTAACCACTACACCACTGTGCCACCCATAGTTGACTGAGAGATGAAAGATGGCATGCTGATGATGACCCCTCAGCCTTGTATTGTTTAACCACTTGCTGACCCGCCACCATCATACGGCGGCAGATTGACTCCCCTGTGCAAATAGCTGTAGCTGTACGGTGGCTTGCGCAGGTGCGATAGCGGGCACGCACTCACGGCTGCTGCGGCATCGTGCTTGTAGGACGGGCTGACTCTATGTTCGCCGGCGACTCCCTGTCTCATAGTACAGAGGCAGAATAGCGATCTGCCTTTGTAAACAAGGCAGATCCCCACTGACATGACAGAGCTCTACTGTTCCCAGTCATCAAGGAAAAGTGATCTGACATGTCCCTGCTAGCCCATCCTGCTAACGGAACACACCCAAGGAACACACTTAACCCCTTGATCACCCCCTACTGTTAAAACCTTACCTGCCAGTGTCATTTTTACATAGATTTTTATAGCACTGCTCAGTGTAATGTCACTGGTCCCCAAAATGTGTAATTTGGGGTCAGATTCGCCAACATTACTAGTAAAAACATGGTAAAAACAATTAAAAGTCCCTTAATCTATACCATAGTTTGTAGACGCGATAACCAATCGCCGCCTATTGCGATTTTCTTTTTGTACCAAAAATATGTATTGGCCTAAACTGATGATTACATTTTTTTTGTTTTGTTTTTTATATGTATTATAGCAAAAGGTTTTTTCAAAATGGTTGCTCTTTGTTTATAACGCAAAAAATAAAAACCCACAGAGGTGATCAAATACCACCAAAAGAAAAGCTCTATTTGTGTGTGTGTGTGTGTGTGTGTGTGGGGGGGGGAGTGAATTTTGTTTGGGTACAGCATTGCATGACCGTGCAATTGTCCGTTAAAGCGACAGTGCCGTATCGCAAAAAATGCAAAGCCTTTCGGGGCTTGGAAGTGGTTAAAGGCCTTTTCATTTGCTTCTATATGCATTTTTACGTTGGAGTTAAGCCACCCAGGACTTTTATTAGCTCTTTTAAATTTATTTCCCATTGGCATGCACTCTTATTCAATATGCTCTTAAAGCATTCACATTTTTTCTCCATGTTCTTTGTTCCTAGAATGTTATCCCATATAATATCTTCTAGCAAGGAGCAGCTTAGCAAAGTTGGCTCTTTTGAAATTCAGTGCTCATTGACCTGTGAGCTCTGTTTCCTAAATTGCTTTGTATTTTCCCAAGTGTTCTTCCAGGACAGCCCTTGAGAGATGGAGCTCCTCCCATCGACACAGGAAACACATTGCCACAGTTCAAAAGGCGGTCCCTCAGGTCCCTGGTCAGTCATTTGTGTTTCCTCCGTCGGAGGAACATGTTGCCAGGAACCTGAAGGCCCCTCTCAGGGCCTGCCTGAGAACCTGTTAGCCATAAGGGACCGGGTCCTGTTTTTTGGCTACAGTATTGGGTCCATACCTTTTCGTTTGTGGCTCGGGTACCGTCCAGCTGATTCGGAGCAGACCCGTTACCCTCCTCCTTCCAGTGCCGAGGTGGCCAGGGGCAGAATGGCGTGGTTTCCCCCAGGAGCGGTGAGTGGAACCTTCCATCTTTGCTCCTTGTTGCGGTGGGGTCGGAGACGCCGAGCGTCACTTCCGGCGGAACCGCGTCATCACTGCGTGCCGAGACTTCCGGTTCCGGGTCTCTAAGGGTACAAGGAGGAGAGGGAGAGCCAGCGCTGTGCCTGTGAAGCCCGACCAGCGTCCAGCTATACCGGATTAGCGGCGGGATTCGGAGCGTCAGAGGGGGACCATGGAGGCTATTCCCCAGGATACTCCGGCGGAGACAGGCACCAGCCAAACCCAGGTAGGCTGCTGGGCATGCTATTACTCTGGTGGAGTGGTGGTGTTTGTAGGCTGGGCTCTGTAGTGCCCCACGGTGGCGGTTTACTCACAGTGAGGTTGTTTGTTAGTGGTGATTCTAAGAGGGACATGGTGCTGACGCTAAGAAATCCTTTGTCTTCTTATTTTCAGGCTAAAGAGATGCCAAGGGAAGACAAGACAGGCCGCAAAAAGTGCCCTAATTGTGGGAATAGGTTGTCCTCTGGCTCTAACAAAGCCCTATGCAAGCAATGCATTGCAAGCTTGCTTAAATCTGAGGCAGATTCCCCTTTAGCTAAGTTTTTGGGCTCCTTTAAAGAGGAAATGGCGTCGACCTTTAAGTCCCTCCGGGAGTTAATCACTGACGTGGGATCAGCTGCAGCTGCCTCCACGAGTAAAACAACTATAATCTCATCCTCACCATGCCTTACAACACCCAGCTCAGGGGAGCCCCGTATGGTCAGGGAGCCTAGCCCCACGTTGATTAGCCCCGAATCCTCTGACACTGACTCGGGTCAGGAAGAGGATCAAGCAGCATCTAAAGCCTCAAAATATAGATTATCTCTCGAGGAAGTAGATGAGCTAATGGGGGCTATCTATGATACGCTGGAAATTGAGGAGGAAGAAACTCAGTTATCCAGACATGATCAAATGTATGAGGCTCTGGGGAAAAAGAAAGCAAGGGTTTTTCCTATACATAAGGTGCTTTCTGACCTTGTCCTTAAGGAGAACAGACATTGTCTTAAAGAGGGCCTGGGATGCCTCTATGGCAGGCTTAAAACCAGCTCTAGCCACTTCCTGTGTAGCTAGAAACCTGGAGTTCTGGTTATCGCAACTACAAGAACACTTAAAGGCAGGCACTCCTAGGGGGGAGCTTTTGAAATCCTTCCCTATAATCAGGATCCCAAACCCCAGTGACGTCAGGGTTCCTGTGGGAGGAAGATTAAGCAAATTTCATAAAGAATCTCCTGCAGAAAGACATTTATGGCAACCCTGGACCTAAGGGATGCTTATCTGCACATTCCAATAAGGGAGGAATGCCAGAAATTCCTTCGGATGGCAGTGCAGATAGACACAAGGGTTTACCACTTTCAGTGCAGAGCACTTCCCTTCGGTCTATCATCCTCTCCGAGAATCTTTACCAAGGTTCTCGGAGAGGCTTTAGTTCCTCTGAGGCTTCAATCAGTCTCAATTATCCCCTACCTAGACGATCTGCTCCTAACAGCCCACTCAGAGAGTCGTCTTTCTCAGAACCTGGAATTGACTCAACTCAGCCTGAGTCGATTAGGGTAGATTGTCAGTCAGGAGAAATCCAAGACAACCCCAACACAGGAGATCCTGTATCTGGGGTACTGGATCAAGTCTGTAGATCAGAAAATTATACTGCCGGAAGAAAAGATTTTGAATCTGTAGCAGAGAATATCTTTTCTTCAATGCAGCCCCAAGTGTACGGTGAGGGAAGTAATGTCGGTCTTAGGTCTTATGACGGCAGCCATTCCAGCCGTACAATGGGCCAGGTTCCATCAAAGAGAACTTCAGGGTTTTCTGTTAGAACAATTAAAAGGCAGAGATCTGGAGGAGGAGGTATCGATCCCCTCAAGGGTAAAACGCTCCCTCTGGTGGTGGAAGGACAGGGAGAACCTAAACAAAGGGGTTCATTGGGTCCTTCCTATCACTTCAACACTAACAACGGATGCGAGCAGTTGGGGTTGGGGAGCCCACCTAGGCTCAAGCTGGGTCCAGGACAAGTGGACCCCGGAGGAGAAATGTTTCTCTTCCAATTGGAAAGAACTAACAGCAATCCTGAGAGCTGTTCTAGCTTTTCACCCCGCAATACAGGGTCACCATCTACAAGTCCGTTCAGACAATACGACGGCTGTAGCATACATAAACAAACAAGGAGGAACCAGAAGTCCTCGTTTGATGTTGGTAGCCAGACGCATTCTCCAGTGGGCAGAAGCCAATCTGGAATCCATTTCTGCAGTTCACCTGAAAGGGGAGCTGAACAACAAGGCGGACTTCTTGAGTCGACAGAGGATTTCGAACCAAGAATGGTCCTTACACCCAGAGGCATTCAATCTCATAACAGCTCACTGGGGAGAACCAGAGGTAGACCTTTTTGCGAGCAAGAAAAATGCAAAGGTTCCCAATTTTTTCTCGCTAAACCCAGGAGATCAACCCCTGGCGGTAGATGCCTTGCAAACTCCATGGACTTTCAGTCTGGCGTATGCATTTCCCCCTCTTCATCTCATTCCGAGGGTCCTAGCAAGATTCCTCAAGGAGAAAACCTGTTTGATTCTAGTAGCACCTTTTTGGCCCAGGAGACCGTGGTTCACAACGTTGCTACAATTGACAGATTGTCCGCCTCTAAGACTTCCCTACAGACAGGACCTCCTGTCGCAGGGACCTCTTTACCATCCGCAGGTCGCCACACTGAAGCTTTCAGTGTGGTTACTGAGGAGGAAATCTTAAGGAGTAAGGGCCTGTCAGATGAGGTAATTGCGACCTTACTACAGAGTCGCAAACCAGTCACGAGGGCTATTTACAAAAAAGTCTGGAAAAAATTTAATAGCTGGCTGAATAGCCGTGACATAAATACGGCTAATATTCTACAGTTTTTACAGGAAGGTGTAAACAAGGGTTTAACCCTAAGTACTATTAAGGTACAGATAGCTGCCTTAAAGCGGAGGTCCACCCTAAAATGGACCTCCGCTCATCGGAACCCCCCCCCCCTCCGGCGCCACAATCGGCACCTTTCAGGGGGGGAGGGGGGTGCAGTTACCTGGATAATCCAGGTAACTGCACCCACTTCCGGGCTAGCTCTCTGCGGAACGGGGCGTACGTTACGCCCCGTTCCGCAAGCGCCCGCCCCCTTCAGCAAGTGCCCCGCTGCCTGCTGGGAAACACACAGCTCCCAGAGGCAGCGGGGACCGTCCGGATTGTGCCGCGCGGCTCGCGCATGCGCAGTAGGGAACCGGGAAATGAAGCCGAAAGGCTCCATTTCCTGATTCCCATACCCAAGATGGCGGCGGGACCCGGCAGCCGAGCGAGCGATCGGCTTCGGGTGCCGACATCGTGGGCGCGCTGGACAGGTAAGTGTCACTATTTAAAAGTCAGCAGCTGCAGTATTTGTAGCTGCTGGCTTTTTAAAAAAAAAAAAAAAAAAAAAACGCGGAGTCCCGGTGGACTCCCGCTTTAAGTGTATACCTAGATGAACGCTTACAGGAAAATCCTTTTGTCGCTAGATTCTGTAAGGCAGTCGCTAGACGTAAGCCAGTCAGAATCACAAAAGTCCCATCCTGGGATTTAGCAGTTGTGCTAAAAGCTTTCTTGGGGTCACCCTTTGAGCCTATCTCAGAGGCCTCCCTAAGGCTTATTACCTTTAAGACAGTTCTTCTGGTGGCAATCACTTCAGCCCGTAGGGTCAGTGAAATCCAAGCACTTTCCATCAGGGAACCATTCCTACAGATCCTAGAAGACAGAGTCATACTAAAGACAGACCCTGGGTTCTTACCAAAGGTAGCATCTAGCTTCCATAGGTCCCAAGATATTGTCCTCCCTTCATTTTGTCAAAATGCAGCAAATGAGAAAGAGGAACGTTTTCATTTATTGGATGTGAGGAGGTGTATTCTAGAATATCTTAAAATAACAAATCCATTCAGAATCTCAGACTCCCTTTTTGTCCTTTTTTCCGGACAGCGTAGGGGACAGAAAGCTTCAAAAGTAACCATAGCTAGATGGATTAGGCTAGCTATAGCAGAGGGGTATAAGGCCTTGAATAGAGATCCTCCTGAGGGTGTTAAAGCTCACTCCACAAGAGCGTTGTCTGCATCCTGGGCAGAAAGAGCTGGTGCCACCCCGGAGCAGGTATGTAAAGCAGCCACATGGTCAAGCTTTTCCACCTTTACAAGGCATTACCGACTGGACTTAATGTCTAGTCAGGATCAGGCCTTTGGGAGGAAAGGCCTCCAGGCCGTGGTCCCCCCCCCTAATCTGGTAAGTACTTGGGGATCCTCTCAAGGGCTGTCCTGGAAGAACATCTGGGAAAACTGGAGTTAGTACTTACCGGTAACTCCTTTTCCGGTGGTCTTCCAGGACAGCACAATCCCACCCTTTATTTGATTGTAGTGATGTACTAATGTTATTACCTGTTATGGTTTATATGTTTTTCAGTTCCATCCTTCGGTTCTTGGTGAATGACTGACCAGGGACCTGAGGGACCGCCTTTTGAACTGTGGCAATGTGTTTCCTGTGTCGATGGGAGGAGCTCCATCTCTCAAGGGCTGTCCTGGAAGACCACCGGAAAAGGAGTTACCGGTAAGTACTAACTCCAGTTTTCATATCCGCAATCAGGTCTGTATTGTCAGTAATCAGTAGGTCTAGTAACGTGTTGTTTCTTGGTGCATTTACCGTTTGACCCATAAAATTGTCCTGAAAGACATTTAGAAAATGGCGAGCCTTAAACGAATCCACAGTTCCTTCTGCCCAGTCTGTCTGTATAATTAAAATCCCCCATTATAATGATACTTCTCATCCTTGCCGCCATTCCAAACTGTGATAGGATGTCTATAGCATACTCCCAGTATTACTTTGCCCTTGGTTTCCTCCCTTTGAAGCTCTACCCATAAGGATTTCACCTCCTCCCTTGGTCCGTTAGTGATGTCAGCCCTCACATTCACTTGAACATCATTCTTGATATACAGGCGTACCCCTCCCCCTTTTTTACCCTCCCTATCTCTCTGCTATATAGTGAATACCCTTGAATGGTTGCCAGCCAATTATGGGAGCTGTTAAACCAAGTCTCTGAAATTCACACAAAATCAAATTCCTCATAAAACAGCAGCTCTAGTTCTCCCATCTTGTCAGCCAGACTTCTTGCATTAGTGAACAAGCCTCGTAGTTTTGTTTTGTCCAGTTGTGTAATATCTCCTTGTTCTGAGGTTTAGTCAGTCTAGTACTGATGCCCCCAATACCCTCTGAAACTTGTTCCACGCTGGCGGACCTTCCCCATTTAGGTGCAGTCCATCCCCGCTAAAGGGCTGCTTACCTACTGAGAAGTCAGCCCAGTTCTCTAGGAACCCGAACCCCTCCTTTCTAAAACAGCTGCTCGCAAATAGCCCTGACGTTGTTGGGGAGAAGGTGAAAAGGCTGTGCTTTGCAATTAAAACTCTAAACAGGGAAGATAGCGCTGTTAAAATCAAACATAAATGATAAAAAAAAATGTATAAATATTTGAAAGTACTGGGGAGATATATAAAGTGCAAGCACTAGCACCTTTGGCTATAAAGTGAAAATGTGCATCTACAATGGCTGTGACATTAGCAAATGTGCATATGAAGAATTATAAAAATGAAATGCTAATTCCTTAGGTAAAATATTACCACAAAAAAAAAATATATATATAGTAAAGGATTAGCATCAAATGTAGCGCTTGAAGGACACTGCCACTCGCTGGTTCTTCTTTTTATGGGCTTTTTTTGCCCATTTTTATTAAAAGAAAGTCCAACAAACAAAGATGGGTTTCCCTCGCAGGGGTTTCAGCATTCCTGTTCATCAACAAAACTATATTCAGCCTAGTTGGCTCTTGCAGCACTGCTGCTCTGGCCTTACCCTCTAGGCCCTTGTCTCTCATACAGACTTTTTCACCGACGACCTTGGTGCACACAGCTAGCAGCCTCTTGCTGCATTGGCTCCCCATGGAGCCCTCCTGACTGCTGGTACTCAGACTTCCTATCTGCTGGGGTGGAGTCCAGAACCATGGTCAGGTCACTACTAAAAGCCCAGCACACACCTGACCAATCAGTATGCTGGCTGTTCTCAAAATCGGGACCCAGGACTAGGGATTCTATCCCACCCGGACCTCTCAGAAATACCTGAGCTCCAGGTCCCAAAGTGGACTTTAGAAAACACTGTGGAAACAGGCCAGTTTCCTCTTCATGTTACATGCTCCCTGGGGCCCCTCAACCCATCTGGTTGAGAATTCTGGGTCACATTCTCCTTCTAGACCCTGGCAAGGCAACGCTCTGCCACATATCCCCCCCCCTCCCGTTTCGACCCCAGAGGGGGTGTAACACACCAGCCAAACCTCTTCAAAATTGAACCTCTGTGCCAGTTACCACCAAGGGCCAAACCCAGTCTTATCAGGTGATTTTCCCTATGTCCCCCTGCTACACTGACTTGGGTACTACAAAGACACCCCAGTAACTTTTTAACCACTTCCCGACCAACGCACGACGATGTACGTCGACAGAATGGCACGGGCAGGCATATTGGCGTACAGGTACGTCCAATATTCAATGCCACCCTGCCATCGGGAGCGCGCCACCGGCGGCGCGCTCCCTTGCTGGTCGGGACCCCCGTGAGTCCGGTCACGGGACCCGCGGACTCAATCGCCGCGGGCATCCCCGCGATCGTCTCACGAATGGAGGAAATGCAGAGTAAACAGCATTTCTCCATTCTGCCTAGCAACTAGTGACGCTGATCTCTGCTCCATGTGATTGGAGCAGAGATCAGTGTTCACTAAATGAAAGCCCAACCCCCCCACAGTTAGTAACACACCCCTAGGAACACTTAACCCCTACACTGCCACCCACTGGTTAACCCCTTCACTGCCAGTGTCATTTACACAGGAATCACTGCATTTATATAGCAGTGATTACTGTATAAATGACAATGGTCCCAAAAATGTCCGATGGGTCCCCCACAATGTCGCAGTCGCAATAAAAATCGCTGATCGCCGCCATTACTAGTAAAAAAAAAAATAATAAAAAATTAATAAAAATGCTGTAAAACTATCCCTATTTTGTAAACGCTATAACTTTTGCGCAAACCAATCAATAATCGCTTATTGCGATTTTTTTTTTAACCAAAAATATGTAGAAGAATATGTATCGGCCTAAACTGAGGGAAAAAAATGTTTTTTTATATATTTTTGGGGGATATTTATTATAACAAAAAGTAAAAAATAATGCGTTTTTTTCAAAATTGTCGCTCTATTTTTGTTTATAGCGCAAAAAATAAAAACCGCAGCGGTGATCAAATACCACCAAAAGAAAGCTCTATTTGTGGGAAAAAAAGGACGTCAATTTTGTTTGGGAGCCACGTCGCACGACCGCGCAATTGTCAGTTAAAGCGACGCAGTGCCGAATCGCAAAAAGTGGTCTGGTCTTTGACCAGCAAAATGGCCTGGTCTGCAAGTGGTTAAGGGTGCGCTTCCAAAAACTCCATCTGCCCATTTTCCTTGGGGACACACCTTCAAACACTTTAACACTAAGGACTTGGATATTGTTTCTCAACCTTTTTCTCTTTACTTCTAAATTGGTCACATTTTTAAACACCTTTTTTAGCCATAAGTGTGGGTACTTTTATTTGGGAATTAAACTCGTAATGTCACCTTGTTAAGCTTTGGGCCAGTGTCCTCATACCTTTTACTCTTGCATCTTGGGAGGTTCTTGGACCTCTGGAAATCCTTCCCAGAATTGCACCCCTGCACCTGTATCATTCATCTTCCTGTATTTTTTTAAGATTAAGAGCAACCATGTGACCTTGACCATCAGGTCTTCCCTTATTTTTGTTGTTACCCATAGTAACCAAAACATTTACCAGTGTGTTGCACTTTTCCTCATTGGTCGAAGTATCGCCACATTCATCAACTCTTTTCACCAGTGTTCTGCAAGGCAGTGTCTGGAGTAGAATCGCACAAAGTGGAATGGTTTTCTACCATGGCAATGTCACTAACCACCAACTCCACTGCCACATGACGCTCCTCCAGCAACTGTCCTGATACCTGATCCTCACTATCCAATTTCACTTTTGGATTGATGGCCCCAAACACATCACATGTATGTGTGCCCTCTGGGACTTCTGCCCAGATTTCTGTCCAACAGTACGCCAGAGTGCCTCTCATACACAACCTCTGTATGACGCAATCTAACACACCGTGAGACAATTTTCCATAACGATTGCATTGCATGCTTCCAAAATTGCAGAGATTGCAATAGTACAGCCTGTAATATCCAGCTCCATTTATGCATACCCCATGGTACAAGTTCTCCAAATGCAGGAGAGGACGGCAGGACATACACCGGCTGTACACTCCAACATTCTAACATTTCTCTCAGCATATCTGTCATAAAAAAGCACTGTGATTCTTAACTCAAGACCTTCCTGGGGTCCTAAATGTTCATTGGGATGTGGAAAGACTCATTTACTGATGCCTTAGAGGTGTTGCTTCTTAAAGGGGCTTCCTCCCCACTGGAGGTATCCAACGCAATAACCTGGTGCTCTCCTAGAGCGCAGCCGTGTGCGGGATTCACCACAAAACTCTCAGGCTTAGTGTCAATGATCTGTTCCAGGTCTTTTCTATGGATAACATTAGTTTGGTATACCACACCAGTTACTCCTTTATGGGTTGTGGGCACAACCTCTATGTGCTCAATCTCTCTTGGCCCTTCCATCTCCTGAAAAATATCCTCTGCAAACAGCAGCAAGTGAGCTCTTGTCCAAATGCTGCTCTGCATTTCCTCCATTTAGCATAGCAGAAATTGTGTCCGCTCCATTGTTACACATTGAGATTTCTTTCAATAAAGCCAACAGACTTGTTGCCCATCTGTCCCAGTCTACTTTCTCTGGGCTCCCATAAGAGGTACTACGCAGTACTGCGCCAACTGCCAAAGGAGACAGAGGACAGAGTGGCTCCACATCAGACACATATTACTTTTGTTTGAACTAACCAGTGGCAAAACATTTTTAAACACAGCAGGCTGCTATATCATAACTTCACCACCTTGCTCGGGTGGCGCTTCATTAAACTTATGAAGCCTTTTGCTGTCAGCAGTGACAGACCACAGTAATCCATTATCACCACAAGTCATTTCAGACATTTTAGTTTTAACATTTGACACATTAATACCAAGGTCAAGTACCCTCTTATCCATCAGAGTGGCACCACAGTTGTCCCGGACAACCTCTGGCTCCAACACACAGAGCTCCCTTGAGGTTTCTAGGGACACATCTGCGGGACTATATCTGTGGTTACCATGGGAGACACCAAACCATCAACATTGTCAGTAATAAATTTTTCAACATCCTCATTATCCACCTTCCTGCCTTGTATAAGCTGTGTTAGCAAATTAGCAGTTTGAGATTGTAGAGGGGCAACGGTACATATTTCTCAATGGTCACCCCTGACATTTCTGGATGCAATTTCACATTTTTACCACTTGTCTTCATGCTACACAGTACATTGCTTGAAGACAAGTCCTTACCAGTCCTCAAGCTTACTGCAGGTTCAGCTTCAAACTGGGCTTTGCTACTACAGAAAGTATTCACCCTCTTTGGGTTTTCCAACATCCCCTGCCAGGCCAAACAGATTTCCTGTTGCCAGGGGTAACAGCAGACCCACACACATGGTCATACCCCTTGTAGGATGCTGGATACTGTGCCGCCTTCTCTAGGCTGACCACTTCACACAAGCAGCCATAACTTGGAACCACTGGTTTCTTGGGCTCTCCATCACCCCCTGCAGGCTGAACAAAATTTCCTTCACAGTTACCAGCGGTGACAACAGACGCTTTTGCACAAACCTCTCAGAATTTGCGCCACATCTCTGCTGTAGCACTGGCTTTCTGCAAACAGTTTCTCCGGTTGCTATGGGAGACCACATTCTCCGCTCTGATCTTTTCCAGCGCTCTCTAGATTGCTCCTAGGAAATTGTCATAGTCATCTGTTATGATACATCCCACGGTACACCTCTTGGTACTTCTCCATCAGAAAAGGTTGCTCCAACTCAGCCCATTGACTTTTGGGCCATCCTCTGGAGGAAGCAATCATCGTGAAATCATCCAAAAAGTCTTCAACATGTTCAGAAGGCAGCATAGGCTGTATGAAAGCAGCTGTACGGATTTCTGCTTTGTTGCCATGGGCAACCGCACCCATCTGCTCACTCTTTGCACTAAGTGATGGCTTGTTTTCCTTTTGCTCCAGTGCGGCCAAGTGCATCTTGCACCAGTCTGGGACTTGTTCTGTCGGTAACCACCCCTCCAGCCACAGGGTTCTGTCTCATCTCAGCAAACATTGCTTCCTTTTTGCGCTTTGACCGCCCCATCTCTGCAGTCAGGCTCATAAACGCTTTTTAACACAATTCCTTTTAACACCAGAAAATTTTGTGTACTGTCTTAAGACTTGCAAACAGCACACTTTCACTTGCAGATTCTCCTCACCTGCACACAGATTATGCAGTCTCATGCACCAAAACACAGTTCATATAACAGATGAACTTGCTTGTAGGGATCTCAGATTGTGCCCACAGCACTTCTCCACCACATGTAAAGGATTAGCATCAAATGGAGAGCTTGAAGGACACCGCCACTTGCTGGTTCTTCATTTTAAGGGCTTTGTTTGCCCATTTTAATTAAAAGAAACAAAGATGGGTTTCCCTTGCAGGGGTTTCAGCATTCCTTTTTATCAACAAAACTATATTCAGCCTAGTTGAGGAGTAAGTCTACAAAGGGATGATGGCACTGTTCTATAAACTATATACAAATGCATGTGGTGGGTGCACTCACCAAACCACACCAATAAAAAGAAATGTGTGTGTAAACAGGCTTATATAAACAACTCTACATAAAAAGTGCAATGTGCATAAGGATAATAAAGTGCAAAAAATTGTATGTGTATGAAGTGAACAGTGGAAAAATAAATATATATTTATCCGAAGACAACATCAATAAGAAGAATCTCTTATGAATGCACTCACCAGAGCGCCTCACCCATGCTGGGGTAACAGGCGTATAACCTCCTTATCCGGGTGTTGGTGGTAATCCTCCTGTCAGGGTACCCTGGACACCTGGTACTTATTGAACGTCAGTAGTACTTCCTCTCATAGGTGAGTTGAAATAAGAAAGTTGCCCGCTGGAGAAAGGAGGGGAGCACTGATAAGTCACCTGTATTTCCAGTGGTGTTTTTTGCACGAAAGAGATATTTTCACTTATGGACACTAATGAATTTTTAATTTAGTTCTTTATTTTTATTCACAAATATATCTTCTCTGGGTATTTAACACTTTGGACTTTCACTTTTAGATTTTTTTGGACATTTCTATATATATTTTATTTCGACATTTTTATTCACATTTTCTGGCTCTACACGTAGGATTGATATTCGATGGATAATTTATTCATTTATATTTTGTGATATATTCTTATTGATGTCTTCGGATAATATATGTAGATAGAGATTATTGTTATGGTTTGTCTGAGTGCACCCACCATATGCATTTGTATATAGTTTATTGAACAGCGCCATCATCCCTTTGTAGACTTTCTCCTTGTTCATTGGCTCCACCCTGGTGCAGTTTAATCTTGGAGGTTGCAGTTCACTTTAGCACAGATTTTTTTGAATATTTATATTCAGCCTAGTTGGCTCTAACTTGCAGCCTTGCAGCTCTGGCTTTACCCTCCAAGCCCTTGTCTCTCATACAGACTTTTTCACCGATGACCTTGGTGCACACAGCTAGCAGCCTCTTGCTGCATTGGCTCCCCCATGGAGCCCTCCTGACTGCTGGTACTCAGACTTCCTATCTGCTGTTCTCAAAATCAGGACCCAGGACTAGGGATTCCATCCTACCTTGTTCTCTCAGAAATCCCTGAGCTCTAGATCCCAAAGTGGACTTTAGAAAACACTGAGGAAACTAAAAGGCCAGTTTCCTCTGTTACATGCTCCCTGGAGCCCATCAACCCCCGTCTGGTTGAGAATTCTGGGTCACATCCTCCTTCTAGACCCTGGCGGGGCAACAATCTGCCACAAATGCACTATATATATATATATATATATATATATATATATATATATATATATATATATATATATATATATATATATATATATATATATATATATATATATATACACACACACACACACACACACACACACATATATATATATATATATATATATATATATATATATATATATATATAATTAGTGTGTGTGAATAATAAAAAATATATAAGTAGACAAAAATATAAAGTGACAAGTGCTAGTTTCTACCAAAAACAGTCCCAAATCAAGTACGTAAACAGATGAATAAGTGTCCAAAAAAAAAAATCTCATGTTGTAAAGCGCTGAGCAAACTATTGGCGCTATATAAAACCTGTATAATAATATATATATGTGTGTGTGTGTGTAAAAATATTTTTTTATCAAAAAAATATATGTATATATGAAGTCCTCCAAAAATAAATGGCAATAGACTGTGCATAGTGATCCGTGTAGCAGCAAAAATTAATAGGTAAAGGTGACTTCCCCTTATGGCTGCACTCACTAGAGCACCTCACCCCTGCAGGGGTAACAGTCGTATATAGCTGTATTCAAGCGGCGGTCTCCTTGGCAGGATATCACTCAAGTCTGGACCACTGTAATCCTTTGAACGGAATGTTCCTCTACACTGTAATACTCAAGTTCCTCAGCACCAGGCATTATCTATCTCCGATGAGAGAGCTGTGGCTGTAATCTCCTATGTCTAGTGAAATGTTAGCTGCCAATTAGTCTTGAAGCGCAGTTTTTAAATTTCTATATGACATGTGATATCCCCATACTCTGGAGGAGTAGCAGAATGTGTTCTGGGGTGTAAGTATACCTATGCTATGTGTGAGAAATGTCTTTTTAAATTGACAACTGTATCTAAAATAATGATTTTCTAATACAGCTTACCTGTAAAATCCTTTTCTTGGGAGTACATCACGGGACGAGGAGCTCTATCAATTAATGGGTTAGTCACCTTCAGTGATTGGACACTGGCAAACCCTAATTGCAAGGCAAGTTCCTCCCATATGGAGAGTACCTCAGTTTTGTAGCAAAGCAATAAGTATCCCAACGTATCTATACATCTCGAAGAGGGGCGGGAGCTCTGTGTCCCTTGATATACTCCCAAGAAAAGTATTTTACAGGTAAGCTGTTATTAAAAAAATCCTATTTTCTTGTTAATACATCACAAGAGCTCTATCAATTACTTAGTGGGATGTCCAAAAGCAATGCCCAAATTGAGGGGAGGGAGACACAGATCCAAAAGCAGACCACCATCGGACATGAGGACCTATAATGCTGCCTGCAGCACACTGCGCCCAAAGGCGGTATCCTCATGCCCTTTCACATCCACCCGAAAGAATTTGGTGAATGTATGGATGGAAGACCAAGTTGCAGCCTTGCAGATCTAAGCCAAGGAGGCCTGGCGAAGCACTGCCCATTAAGCACTTACTGCTCTAATCGAGTGCGCTCTCAAATGAAAAAAGGAATTTTCATCTTGAAACCATAAGCCTGAACAATAACCTGCCAAATCTACTTAGAAATAGTGGATTTTGATGCTGTTTGGCCCTTTTTAGGACCTTCCAGCAGCATAAAGCATCAGCTTTTCGTATCAGAGTAATCACTTTCAGATAGACCTTGACAGCTCTTACTACATCAAGAGAGTAACAACCTTTCTTCTGCAGAATGCAGACCCGTACAAGGATGGTAGGACATCATCTTGGTTCAGATGAAATTCTGATACCACCTTAGGCAGCAAAAAGCTGTTAATTCTGATAGCCCTCTAGCAGAGGATATGACAACCAGAAATTAGATCTTCTGGTCAAAAGAACCAAAGGAATATGGTGTATTGGTTCAGAAGGCTGTTTTTGTAAAAACAGCATTCAAATCCCACGGGCACAAGGGAGACTTAACTGGCGGAATTAAATGGAACACCCCTTGGATAAAAAGCCAGACTAAGGAATGAGAGGCACGTAGCCTCTGGGGGAAAAAAAAGAAATATTGATAAGGCTGGGAATTGACCCTTGATGTGCTCAAGGCCAGTTTCATTTCTACCCCTAACTGTAGAAAGGCGAGACTTCTGCCACTGGCATGCCTTTGAGGATGCCAACCCCTAGATTCACGCCAGGAAACATATGCCTTCCAGGCTCTGTGATAACAAGCCTGGAGACCGGCCTCCTAGCATTAACCAGAGTAGAGAGAACTGGACCTGAAAGCCCACGACTTTCAGGATGTAGGCATCTACAGTCGAACCATCCAATTTAGATTCCGTAAGGAAGGATGGAATACTAGTTCCTGTGAGAGCAGGTCTGGGTGTAGTGGAAGAATCCACAATCTTCCTACCGCCATCTTTACGATTCCTGTATACCAAGGCCTTCTGAGCCAGGCTGGAGCCACCAGAATAACCAGTTACTTCTCCCCCCTAATCCTGTGAAAAAGACGTGGAAGGAGCGGGAACTGGAGAAAACACCTAGGTCAGAGAGAACTGATCCCAAGGAATTATCAATGCGTCTGTTCCGCATGCTAGTGGACTCTTTGTACTTGACAAAAAAAAATCTGGCTTCATGTTGAACCTGAAGGCTACAAGATCTACATCCGAGGTACCCCATTTCTGGCATATAGCCTGAAATATGGAGGGGTGTAGAGACCACTTTCCTGTTCACAGCCGCTGGCGGCTCAGATAATCCGCCTGCCAAATTTCCATCCTTGGAATGAAGGCTGCAGATAGGCAAAGAACATGCCTCTCTGACCAAACAAAAAATGGTTCACCTCCCTCTGGGCATTCAGACTCCTGGTGCCTGCTTGATTTGATATAGGTCACTGCTGTAGCATTGTCAGATTGTATCCAGACAGGGCAGCCTTGTGACCTGTAAGTCCAGGCCCTGAGGGCCAAAAGTACTGAATCTCCAAAATATTGGCGAGCAGGAACCTTTCGGTTTGGACCACTTTCCTTGGAGCGAAAGCTCTTCTAGGACTGCACCCCAGCCTATAAGACTGGTATCTGTAGTTATCACTTTCCTGATGACTGGATTAAAGGATTTTACTGTAGAATTTTGGATAGAAACCACAAACTGAGGCTCTTGCGTACTTCTAATGTCAGGTGCCTGGGAAAAATCTAAGACTTGGATCCACTAGAGGCGGGCCCTAGCAGTTTATAAAAGACTTGAGCATAGTGACAAACCACAAGGGCAAGCCTACCAACCAGAAGAGGTGCTGTTTCCCTGTGAAATGCAGACAAGTTCTGAAACCACATATGCAAACGATTCTCCATATGTGTAAGTGGCAAGAGTTAACACCATATGCCTCAAAAGAAGTGTGCATTCATGGAAGCATGAATTTTCTACAATATGTTTAAAACCTAAAAAATGCGCATAGCTATACGTGTATATGCCTATAGCACGTGTGCTATGGAAAGGGCACCTTGCAAGCAAGCATGCGTCTCTGAATGTGTAATGCAAGATTACACATGTATCCAGGCAGACACGTATTCCTATGTAAACGTAAGGAATCCTGTATAATTAAGGAGACTAAATTAACATGTCTCGTTATGCAACCATGCAAATCTAGGTGATCATGCAACCTTAGGCGATCATGCATTCTTATGCGATTCGGCACTTTTATGCCACCAAACATTCTATGCATTATAAGCACTACTGTGCGGACAAGTACCCTTGTGAGATGAAGTACTCTTGTTTGATCAAGCACTACTGTGCGATCCAGCATCTTAATGCTATCAAGTATCTTTATGCGATATTAAGCATTTCTGTAAAAAAAAAGCCTTTCAGCGTGAGCAAGTATCCTTGGGAAAACAAGGACTCTTGTGCAATCCCATATCTTTATGCAAACAGGCATTTATGTGTTTCTGTGCAAATAAGCACTTACCAACCAAGCAATCTCATGCGACTATAAGTCCACCACAAACAAGAAGCCTATGGGAATTTAAGAAAAAAAAAACAAGTAGGAGACAGAGGCTTCAGCCGTCTAAGGCTGAGAGTAAGTTATACGCAGCCTGAATTTTTGTTGAAGCTTGCAGCTACAACTCCAGAGCTTGTGCAGCCTCTGATACCCCCGCCTCGTCAGATTGCACCTGTTCCCTGTCCCCTGATGACGATCTTTCATCATCAGATTGTTGATCCTCTTGATTGAGGATTTAGGGCAGGGGAAGGGGGAACTACCCCAAATTCTGCCCTCTTGTGAGGATGCCATAATTAAGCAGCCAACTTCTCCTGTACACCATACACTGCAAATGTGAACAACCGTCTTTGAAAGACCAATGCAGGGCTGCAATGTTGGGAGAGGCTGCAAGCCTGACAGGGGCAATAGCTCATCCTGTGCAGCTGCCTCCAGTCTTTCAAGGGGGATAGAACCCTTAGATCTAGGGGGTGATTTCTTATTGGTTCCATTACGTGCCCCTGAAGCCCTCTTACGGGGCGACACAGTCCTAAGCTGACCAAAGCAGAGGTACTAGTATAAAATGCTATCACTGTTGTGCCTACTCTTACAATATTGTTAGCTTAGTCTGCACAACCTGATGCCAAATGGGTGTCTTGGATATGCCTGGATCCGAACCCACCAAGATGCTTGCTGCCCACAGCTCTGTCCCCCACCACTTACAGGGCTCTGGCGTCCTGGGCTTTTAAAAACAGCCGCCTAGTGCCTGCGCACTGATGCGCTGTGCATGGCGCTAGCAAGCATGCCCCCCGCCGACTCTGCCGTAAAAGCGCGCCCCCACATAGGACCAACATGGCGGCGGCCAGGGGGAAGAGAGGAAACCAGAAGACTACATGGTACCCTCTAGACTTTGTGGGATCCCCTCTTTCAGATCATGTAGCAGAGCCTGCAGCAGAGAAGGTGAGCGGCTTCTCAGACCAGCTTCACTGAGTGTGTATCCTGGATGGCATGTAAGTATACACCAGGTTTGTCTCTTACTCCCTCTAGTGGCAGAAACCAGGTAAGACATTCAAACTACTCAAAAAAAGAATATAATCCATAAGGTGTATACTTAGGATTGTCTTCACTTACTGTGACGGAACCTATCCCCCCACACTCCGCTTCAGTTTCTCAGTCAGTATACCGATTCCTAAGTCTTGGAACACGAGTCCAATGGATCTGGCTATAGGAACCCCCAAGAACTAGACAACACCAGTCTTGGCGTACATCAGGAATAGTCTCTTATTTGATATCTCACACAAATATATACAGCAGGATGATTAAAACCTAACCTATTTAGCATGAGCTAATTATTGACCTAGACTAGTTACGTTGTTAGGTTGAATAAAGACTATCCAGTTCAACCTGAGTGTCTACAATTGTCCCTATCCCTGTACGTTGCACACTCACATCGGTCCCTTCCCTCAAGGAGCCCACAAGCCAAGGTCCCCATTCATATACTAGGGCCAATTTTGGACAGAGGCTAATTAACCTACCTGCAAGTCTTTGCATGTGTCTGGCTTGTGTGAGGAAACCAGAGTACCCGGAGGAAACCCACGCTGGAACAGGGAGAACATGCAAACTTCAAGCAGGTAGTGTCCTAGACCCTTTTTACTGCTAGGCGAGAGTGCTAACCACTACACCACTGTGCCACCCATAGTTGACTGAGAGATGAGACTTTTCAGGGTAAGACTTTACGTCTCCTAGCTCACTGACTATTCAATACACATTACCATGAACATCAACACAGAGTTAATTAGCACAAGCAACAATTTGTGGAATACTCTTATAAGCCAGACTAGACTCATTTACACAACAGATGGCTGGAGTTGATATTAGCATCCAACAGTTTGTGTCCCAACAGCGTGATTCAGTCTATTGCTAACATGGCATATACATATCCAGTATTTGTCTGGGGGGGGGGGGGGGTGACATGGACCTGAATCCAAGTAACACCACCTCAGGGGTCCCCAGGCATACAGCTCACAAAGATCACCTTTCCCCCAAATGCCAGGGCCCATAATCGGTTTGCTAGAGGCTGGCATTCGGTCCCCTCCAAAAGCCTCTGTCGCACTTACCTTATCCCCGCCACAGGAAACTGCTGATAAGACAGATTCAACCTTCACCTCTGGGTAACGTTGTGCAAACCTTCAGGCTTCTGGATTCCTGCTCACAGGATCCTCTTCCCTGGACCTATAGAAGACTGCCAGAAACGCTTTTCGCCCAACTTCACTTTTGTGCACCAAAGCTCAGGAACCCAGAGCCCAGTCCTTAAAGTGGAAGTAAACCCATCGATTTAAACAGTTTAAAAAAAAAAAAAAAAAAAAAAAGCCATGCCGGGAATGCTAACTGCACATTGGCTGTGCTCTCAGCCAAACTATCAAACCATCCAATGGCTGGTGTCATAACGAATCACATGTGCAGCACCATTGCAGTTGAAGATTAAACAGAGGCAAAGATGGCAGCTTCCTTGGCTGAAAACGATAGGAGAGTTTACTTCCACTTTAAAGAGACATTACAGGCAAAACCTTGTTTCTTCTTTAACGAGGCCTGGGTATCATCCATATTGGCCCTAGGCATGGATACGGTTGTATAGCTCCTAGGCCCCCGCAGAGACCATCAAACAGAGCTTTCTTCTTAGCACATCCTTAACGTGACCGACCACCTTAGACACTGGTGAAAAAACAGAGGTAATCTCCATACGGGAGGGGTTATATAGGGGAGGGACTTTCCTTACAATTAGGGTTTGCCAGTGTCCAATCACCTGATGGTTACTAACCCACTAAATAATTGATAGAATTCTGTGTCCCATGTATTAACAAGAAAGATCATTTTCTTCAAGCTTTTTCCAGAAACGTGTAGTTAAGTTTTCAAGACTCCTTCTGCCTCATAGAAAATGCATGTGATCATTTTGTGGGCGTGTCCATTGTTTTTGTGCGCCAGGGCCCTCATTTTTAAATGTAATGTCTGCACTGGCTGACTGTTGTTCCTCACATTGATGTTGTGTTTGCTCTTCCTCATATCATCTTTTCACTTCAAGAGCAAGAGCTTAGACCTTGAGGTGAACTTTTAAACTGTCCTCTGCTGGCAGGAATTTTAGTTTGCGGAATCTGGGGTCCAGGGCTGCTGCAATAAGACAAATATTTTCTCCACCATCATCTCTGAATTTAGTTTCCCATCTTGATGTCATCTCCTGTGCAGCAACACTTTGGAAAGCCTTGACTGCTGTTGTCTCGCAAATTGTGCTCTGTATGGATTTCTGGAGGCCCTTTACCAGAGGAGGTAGAGCGGAAGCAGTCACATAGGGCTCTCCACTCAATAAAACAGTAGCACACTCAAAAGGCTTCAGGACTTGATCCACTTCCTCAAGTAAGCTCCACTGATCATGTTTTAAATCCAGGAAGCGCTTCCCTCATGGTGTGACATCAGGATCGGATAGAGTTGCAGTCACAGGCCACCTCTGTTCAAGCAGGCGGCTGATCATGTGTAAAGTACTGTCCCATCTTACGGATACATCATTAGTGCATGCTCAGGGGTATCCATTTGTTGCTGCTTTGCTTTAAGCTTTGTAGTGGCCAGCTCACTTCTTTTTAAATGTTCCACAAGGCACTTTGCAGCCCTCAGTGTCTTGCTGATCTGGGAATCCCTCAGGCATGATTGACCACTAACTGCAATGTATTACCAGCACACCTGAGAGAAGAGATGCCATGCTTTTCTTCCAAAATACGCAGAGCAGCGACAACATTTGCAGCGTTATCATGGACAACTACATTTACATTGGCCATGGATATCTCAAACTTTTCAGCTGCCTTTTCCACCCAGTTAGCAATGTTTTCAGCTGTGTGCCGATCTTCAAGTGGCATAGTGGTCAGATTGTACGATGTAAGATTCCAGTCTTCATTGATGAAGTGGCATGGGACACACAAGTATGCCTCTGTGGCAATACTGGTCCATGCGTCTGTGGTGAGAGCTATTTTTGATTTCACATCTTTGAGTGACGCTTTCAATCTTTGAAAATTCTCCTCATATTTCTTCATCAGCTTAGTGAAATGGGACTTGGAGGGAAGTGTGTATCCTGGGTAAAACGTGTTGATCATCTCACGAAATCCTTGACAGTCTACAATAGAAAGAGGTCTCGTATCTTTTACAATCATGTTGAGTATGCTATTTGTATATACAACGGCCATTCGGGGTGTGCAAACTGACATCCTTTTTATGAAAGAACAACTCCTGTACACAGCTTTGCCTCTTCCTGAGAAAAAAAAAAAATGCACACAATAATAAACATTTAGGAACCTGAACCAAGTTTAACCAACATGAAATCAATCTATGAATGCTCAGTGCTAATAATGTACTTGTACTGTGTATTTCAAAGAGGGTAGGGTAGTAACTGTCTGTAATAAATTAATATTGTTGCTGCTCTGCGTATTTTGGAAGAAAAGCATGGCATCTCTTCCCTCAGGTGTGCTGGTCATACATTGCAGTTAGTTGTCAATGTCAACCATGCCCTGAGGGATCCCCAGATCAGCAAGGCACTGAGGGCTGCAGTGCAAAGTGCCTTGTGAAACATAAAAAAAAAAAAAACATGAGATGGCCACTACAAAAAGCTATTAGCAAAGCACAACACACAGCACAGCAACAAATATGGGTACCCCTGAGCATGCACTAATGATGTATATCTGTAATTATTTACTAGCAGCATATATTGATCACATCCACAACACAATTTGTATTGTAATTACTCCCATTGTCTCCCAAAATGAAAAAAATACTACTTGCAAAGATGGCTTGTCCGTTTGAGGTCGTAGAGCACCAGGATGATTTCTTCTGAGGTGCTTATGCATCTCAGTAGTGCTGCCGTGGTACGCCATTTCGGTTTTGCAGAGGGAACAAAGAACCATTTTATCTGGCCTCTGTTTAAAGAATTCCCATACCTTTTTGAAAGTCGTGGTCTGGCTTTTCATGCTGCACCGGAACTTTCCCCATTCCCGGGAGCAGCCGCCACCGCCATTACCGCCATTTTTCCAGGAGATGAGATGAGACGAGCGTTACGCGTCAACTTCTTTCACGCACGTCGATGCATTTTCGTAGTCTATTACGTTGATGTGTCGTGGCAGCTCTAAAAGGTATACCTGCAAAGCAAATAATGGTTAACGATAAAACCCTGTAACAATAAGACATTACAGGATAGCATAAAATACAGTACAACTTACTGTTTTTTCTGTATTTTATGCTATACTGTTATGTCCACTATTTTTGGGCTTTTTCATTCTTGAATGAATCCATCTTGGGTGTATTGGCCCGAGGCATGGATCCAGTTGTATAGCTCCTAGGCCCCTGCAGAGACCATCGAACTTGGCTTTCTTCTTAGCACATCCTTTATGCTATACATTACAGTATAGCATAAAATACACTACAACTTATTGTTTTACTGTATTTTATGCTATATTGTAATGGCCACTATTTTTGGGCTTTTTCATTCTTAATTTTTCTTTTTTTACACTTTTATTGCAAGTGTAAAAAAAACTTTGAACGTTCCATGCTAGGGTCTCTCAATATGCGATAGCCATCTAACAACTTTTGAGACCATGTGAATATATGCCCTAGACCAGAGGAGGGCCAGATTTGATGAAGTGAACATGCCTAAGGGCCAACTATTTTGCCTGACATTCTTTGAACCATTTAAATTCGGTCTAAGTGTTTGTTCGAGCACTAATACACTGCCCAACAAGAATTCTCTTGCCTTTGTGGCTGTGTGTGATTAAAAAGATGAGCTTGGGCATATTATTTGGATATACCGTATTTATTGGCGTATAACACGCACCTTCACTTTAAGAGGGAAGTTTCAGGGAAAAAAGTTGCCGGGAATGCAGCACCCGTCATTGCCGGGAATGCAGCACCCGTCATTGCCGGGAATGCAGCACCCGTCATTGCCGGGAATGCAGCACCCGTCATTGCCGGGAATGCAGCACCCGCCATTGCCGGGAATGCACTCACGAGCGCCAAAGATTACCTACAGGAGAAACTCCTGTTAACATGGCGGCCTCTTTAATGGAAAGTCCTTTGATGAACAGAGCAGTCGTCCAATGGCAGCGCCGGAGACGGGACTTCCTATTTGCCCGTAAACAGGAAATCCTCCTGTGTGTGTGTGTGTACAGCACTCGTCCCGCCTCCTCCCTGTCCCCTTCAAGGCATATACATCATTTGTGGCCCCAGCACTTATAGATCGTCGGGGTCCACAAAAGATATATATGTCTAAATAACCAGGTAGGCCGTTCAAAATCGGAAAGCGGAGCGCGATTGTCCCGCGGGCCAATACAGGTCCCTCTCCTCCCTCTTTTCTCCCTTTCCCTATTTTCCCTGTGATTGTCCTTTATACAGGGCGCTCAGCGTCCATTTTGTTGTAGCCTCAGAGTGTTTTTTTTTTCTCTTCAGCGCTGGCCCCTGCACCTCAGAACAGGGTGTTTTTTGGTCTGGACACCTGGGAGCTGACACTGGACACAGGCACCTGTAACAGCATGGTGCAGTACTCGGTCGGGGTGGTGAGTCCTGGGGTGGGGGCCCCTCAGTCTGCAGCAGCTAGGAGGGTGGGATTGAGCACCTGTCCTAAGTCCCCAAGGGTGGCAGACAGGATAGGTCAGCATGGCTTCAGAAACTGGTTTCTGCCCCAGAACTCCCTGCAATTGCAATCGGCTCGTCTGCAAACGGTGCAGTGCCTTTGGAGGCGTTGTCAGCGGTCCTTGAAACATTTGTTTGCCAGGTTGGAGGCGGTGTGCAGGCACAAAGGTGGTAAAAAATGTCCCCTGCCCCCCTCCTCCAGGGAGAGTTCTGACTCAGACTCGGGCACTGCAGGAACTGGCGGCCCCTGCTCTAAAGTGTCAGAGGATGCTGACCAGGACTGATCGGAAAGTGAGGATGATTCCTCGTCCGGGTCCACACAAGACAAAGAGCTAGTTGGAGCACTTATCACAGCTGTGCGTGATACCCTGAAAATTCAGGATACCGCAGGATCCTCTGCTGAAGTAGCAGTCCCCTTTGGGTCCCGTAAGCCAGCCCGTACACCTAGGGTGTTCCCGTATCTGACTTATTTCTTCGATATTTTCATAGACAAGGAAAGGGGAAGCCCGCAACGGACCTTTTCGGTCCCAAAACAGATGGCGGTGCATTACCCCTTTGAGGAGAGCCGCCTTAAAAAATGGTCGGCTCCTCTGGTCGTGGACCCCCCTCGGTATCTAGGTTAAACAAATTAACCACGATCCCGGTGGAAGGGACTCCTGCATTTAAGGACCCTACCAACAGGAAGGCGGAAGCAGTGGCCTGTTCGTTGTTTACGGTAGTGGGGTCAGCAATACGAGTGTCGCAGACTAGGGATGCACCGAATGGGTTTTTTGGTGCCAAAATCGATACCGAAAATGAAAAATACACTAGGCCGAAAAACGAAAGCGATACCGAAACAGCACCGAAACCGAAAATGTCTTTTTTTTATATATTAAAAAAAAAAAAAATATATATATATATATATATATATATATATATATATATATATATATATATATATATAAAATTGCCTTATATAGTATTATTCATTATAATATTCCTATTCAACTGAATCATTAATTTTATGAATAAAAGAATAGTCCAGTAATGGAAAATAACAGTACTTTAATAAAGCAACCCAAATAATTTGGACAGTGGACACAGAAGATAAAATCATAAAATCAAATAAAATACAAAATTAAATGATAAATTACTACCGCATATCCTGCAGTGTAGACTGCAGTCAGTGCACATTGAACCATAACAACAAAATAAATAAAAAAAATGAAATAAATTAATATAAAAATAAAACGACTAAGACTAAGTCTAAGAAGACTTAATGTCTTAGACTTTATTAATTTTCAACTTAAACCAGAAGAACTAGTAGTAATTCATTTCTCTCCCTAAGGTGTCAGCGGCTGCATGTGTGATAAAAGTGTATGTATGTAGCTGCGGGTTACATACACAGTCATACAGTAGACCACACTGTTTTCCGGCCCCCGGGTATGAGCAGAGACATCCTGGAACACAGTCTACAGTCTGGTCTACAGCAGCGGTGCTCGGGCAATCACAGCAAGCAATGTAGACTAGTCTGTTTCTGGAAGTCTCTGCCCATATCTGGAACACAGTGTGGTATAGTGTATAGTACTGGAATATGTGGACAGCCACAAATACAGGACATACAGTTTTGCACATGCAGCGGGCTGAAAGCTTAGGGGGAGAGAGATATCGTTTGGCCCAACAGCAACAAACTATGTATGATGTGTGTGTACAGTACTAAAACTGGAGATCTCTTAAATTGAAGAAGTGCAAAAACTGTAGAACTACTACAATGAACAAACAACTAATGGCAGTATGGCACAACTAGACAACTGGAACATACTGGTAGTCAGTCATACTATGTTGTATGTTCCAATTGTCCAATAGCACAGTCCAATGCCAATTCATTTACTATGTTCAACAACATGGTAAAGGAATTAGTCTATGCTACGGATTTATAAATCTATTTCAGTATAAGTGGCAGATTTCGCTTTAAGAACAAAAGTTGCTCCGCTTTCTCACAGGAGAGACTGTTTCTCTTCTCGTCAAGAATATGAGATGCTAGACTGAATAGTCTCTCACTCTCTGTACTGGTGCTTGGGGAAGATAAATATCTGCGTGCAATCTGTGCAAGCAAAGGAAAACGTTTGTTGATGCGCCAGTACACAAGGGGATTGTCACTTCTGGCGATAGGCTGTTCAGCCAAATAAATGTCCAGCTGTTGGGTAGCTGCACTTGTTGTTGCACTGCTATGGACCGGGGTGCATTCATGTAAAATTTCTTCAAACATATCAGATATGGAGGGAGCGTGTTCCTCTTCACTTGTATGCAACCGTTTCTTCTCACTTTCCTCTGTGCTACACCTCAAAACTCCTTCACCAGATGCTTCCACCACCTCCATTTGTGCCTGTATCATTTGCCGTGCACGCTGCTTTTTCTCAACATTAAAATAATGCTCTTTAAATCGAGGATCTAGAACTGTTGCAATGCAGTACAGAGGGTTGGACTCGGTGTCTTGAAACCGGTTGGTAACAGCCTCCAGTAGAGTGGTTTTAGCCGTTTTTACGCCATGGTCTGTTTCTATCTCTTTTCCTAGCAGACGCTTCAGTGCGGCAATCAAGGGAATAACTTCAGAAATGGAAGCATTAGTTGAGCTTATTTCTTTTGTTAACTGTTCAAATGGAGATAGAAGAGACAAACTATTTTCAACTAACATCCACTGATGTGCACTGAGTGTTGCCGGCGGCTCGTAATCTGCAATGTATGCAGCTAAAACACGCTTTTGTTCAAAAAGACTTTGCAGCATATAGTAGGTGCTGTTCCAACGAGTGGCTACATCTTGCTGCAGTCGTTTCGGTGGCATTCCAAACTGTATCTGCAAAGCTTGTAATCTGGAATAAGCAAGTGGAGAATGCTTAAAGTGACCCACAATTTTTCTTCCTTTTGATACAATATCAGATATGGTGCGCTGACTCAGCAATCCTTCATTCACAGCCAATTGCAGCATGTGTGCCATACACGGTATGCTTTTAAGTTCACTGTCCTCCATTGCCTTTGCCATGTCCCGCGCATTATCACGTACAATCAAATGCACTTTAGACTTCTCAATGTGCCAAGTGTCAAGCATGGATTTTAAAGTCAGCTATTGCTGCAGTATGTGATCCAACAAACTCACGTGCGTTAAGTAGGATGTTTTGCAATTGAAATTTGTCATCTATCCACTGCGCTGTCAGGCTAAGCATGCTCGTTGGACTGACGTCTGAACTCCAAATGTCGGTAGTAAAACTGATTGCTATGATGTCGGTAGTCATGAGCTCTTGAACGTGTTTTCTAACACTGCAAAACAATTCAGGTAGACGGGTATCTGCAAAGTAGCGTCTGCTTGGTAGTGAGTAACGCGGCTCAATATGTTGCATAAGCCTACGGAATCCAATGTCCACCACAACAGAGAATGGCTGGTCGTCTAATGCAATAAATTCCATAATTTTATCTGTTATGGCACG
Organism: Lithobates pipiens; assembly: GCF_037356315.1. Classification (NCBI taxonomy): domain Eukaryota; kingdom Metazoa; phylum Chordata; class Amphibia; order Anura; family Ranidae; genus Lithobates; species Lithobates pipiens. The sequence goes on from NW_027507787.1 coordinate 111,693,769, forward strand.
AGCTTTGGGACTGTCACTTGCAAATTTTTTAACCTTTTCAAAGATCGTGGCCACAGATGGTGTTGAGCCTGAGTCACTTTTTGAAAGTGGCACTGTTTTCTTGTAATCTGAATGCTGAACTGGATGTCGTGTTTTCAGATGGTGTATCAAACCTGTTGTTGAAAAATGCCTTGGCACTGTACCCCCTCTTGAAATTTCTGCTGAGCAAAGACTACAGATTGCAAATTTGGGGTCTTTATCAGAAACTTTAAAATATTTCCACACTGCAGACATGGTCCACCTTTTGCTGGTAGCGCAGAATAATAGCATAGAATGATCTATAGTGGGAGTGAAATCTGAGGGGGAAAAGAAAAAAAAAACGAAATTTATTTTAAAGCTAAACTCCAGGAGGCAGCTTTAAAAAATAACAAACTATCACTTTTTTTTTTTTTAAACGCTGCAGCTCTTGCCATGCAAGGTAGTTAACTACTTTCAGACCGGACCATTTTGCTGGTAAATGACCAGAGGTCTTTTTACAATTTGGCACTGCGCTGCTTTAACTGGTAATTGCGCGGCCATGCAATGTTGTACCCAAACAAAATTTGCGTCCTTTTCTTCCCACAAATAGAGCTTTCTTTTGATGGTATTTGATTGCCTCTGCGATTTATATTTTTTGCGATATAAACGTAAAAAGACCGCAAATTGTGAAAAAAAATTTTTTTTTTTTACACAAAGTTGTCACTAAATGATATATTGCTCACACATGCTATGGGCATATGTGAAATGACACCCCAAAATAAATTCTGCTGCTTCTCCTGAGTACGGGGATACCACATATGTGGGACTTTTTGGGAGCCTAGCCGCGTACGGGGCCCCGAAAACCAAGCACCGCCTTCAGGCTTTCTAAGGGCGTTACAGTTTTGAAGGCCATAAAATGCCAAGATGGCACAAACCCCCCCCCCCAAATGACCCCATTTTGGAAAGTAGACACCCCTAAATTTAGGTGTACACTAGTGAGACTAGGTAATAAATGGCGGGTGCCCTGAAACTATAAAAAAATAACTAACCAGCCAGCGTCACCTGTAACAGTTATATGGTGATCACTGGTGAAAGGGTTAACTAGGGGGCAATCAGGGGGCTTTATGCGGTAGTATATGGGGGTCCCTGGCGCTATAAAAAGCTGCGGCGAACCTAAATACCTACCTGCCTAACTAGCGTCACCTGTGACACTAATACAGCGATCAGAAAAACAATCACTGGAGCGATGCGGGAACGCCACGAATCCGCGGCGGGTTCCCGCATTGCATGCCTCCCGGCGGCAGTTCACACTGCCCTATGCGAACTGCTGAGTGTCAGTGAAATGTTAATGACACCCCCAGATCAGTTCGCATATCGCAGTGCGATCTGCAAACTCGGATCGCATGATGTGAACACCCATGCGATCCGATTCTGCTGCGGGCCAAAAAAAGGGTCCCGTGCGAATTTGCGGCGGGTGCGATGCGAATTCAGCCATACTATCTGTATGGCTGAACTCGAATCGCACAGAGATCGGATGTGATTTGCACTGCAGTGCGGTGCGAATCACATTCGTTCTCATAAACCGCTGCAATGTGAACCCAGCCTTAGTGACACTGGCGACGGGGGGTGATCACGGGGTTAAACCTTTATTGGGGGGGTTAGGGGGGTACATTAGAACTAAAGGGGGCTAACCCTAACTGCCCTAACAGTTATTACAGTCACAAATGACACCAATGCAAAAAAATAAAAAAAAAGACATTGGTGTCACTGTGACTGGGGGGCAGGGGTAATTGGGGGGGTGATCGGGGGGGTGAGAGTGCCTGGCATGTTCTACTGTGTAGTGTCGTGTTGGTGCATCACTGTGTTTACATTACAGGAGAGGAAGTGATGTGACGAAGGATTTCTATTCGTCGGGAGCGATCGCGAGGGGGTGGCCATGAATGAATGGCCGCCCCCTCATCCCGGATCGCTCCCGAACGAATACCGACCGCCGCAGGCACCGGGCGGGGGCCCGATCGGGCCCCCGACCCGCGGGAAGGCAAGGACGTACATGTAAGCCCTTATGCCTGCCCGTGCCATTCTGTCGACGTACATCGTCGTGCGGCGGTCGGGAAGTGGTTAATAATGTCTGCACTGCAGTACATCTCCTGACTTGTACCAAAAGATAATATAATTGCACTGATTAAATTTCATTGCAAATGGAATGGATTGCTTGCATGCAAATTGCAATTGCATGCTATATTAAATTTTTTGGGCGCTATTCTGCAGTATAATATAATACTATAACTTCATGTACTTGTTGTTGTACAATAAAATATATAATATATATATAGTTGTTAAATATAATATATTATATTGCGTACTGTCATGTTTTAAAAAAATCATGTCATGTCGGTGTGCTATACTATACCAAATGACAAATTCAATGACAAGGGCATACATTTTATAGTATACTAGTACTACAGAATAAATAGCATGCCATTTCAAATCTGTTTACATTTTTTTTTTTTTTTTGCTACATCACGATGTACTGTAAGACATTTAATACCATACTGCATGGCACAAAAGGCACAAAGGCGTAAGTAATACATGTTGTTTGACTGCTATGACAGTTTCAGTAGTATAGTAAAATAAATTAGTTGGATTGTTTTGCAGTTTAAGGCAAAAAGGCAATGCATTGCTCACCGGCGAATAGTAGTAATGGTAGCCATCCAGGAGGGACAGTGCCCACTGTTGTACTTCAGTATGTGCAGCCCTCTATGAAGCCATCTCGGGTCCCAGCAGCGTCTCTCGGGTCCCAGCAGCGTCTCTCGGGTCCCAGCAGCGTCTCTCGGGTCCCAGCAGCGTCTCTCGGGTCCCAGCAGCGTCTCTCGGGTCCCAGCAGCGTCTCTCGGGTCCCAGCAGCGTCTCTCGGGTCCCAGCAGCGTCTCTCGGGTCCCAGCAGCGTCTCTCGGGTCCCAGCAGCGTCTCTCGGGTCCCAGCAGCGTCTCTCGGGTCCCAGCAGCGTCTCACAAGGACGAGGAGCGTCCGCGGGCAAGGTGCCAGCGTCTCAGCAGGGAACGTGCTTACGAGTGCGGCGTCTTATCCGCAAGGAACGTGCAAGCCGCCCACAGAACGAGTGATGTCATCCGAAGTTTCTCCCACTGCTACTGCGCATGCGCGATTTTCGGCGCCATTATCGGCAAGAATTCTCTTTCGCAAAATGCCGAAAAGGCAATTTTCAGCCGATATGTTTCGGCGGCCGAAATTTCGGTGCATCCCTATCGCAGACACTTACTGAGTGGGCAAAGCTATTGCACCGTGAGTTGGAGAAGCAGCAGGCCTCTCCTGTAGGCGTGGAACTGACAGACCAGTTAGTGCACGGCCTTAAGTACGTCTGTGACGAGACCCTGGATACGCTTCCCCTGCTCTCCAGGGCGTCAGTGTCAGCAGCGGGGCTGCGGCGCCTGATTTGGCTGAGATGCTGGTCTGCGGACCTGGCATCTAAAAAAGCCTTGACTGATCTACCCTTCCTTGGCGAGTGGCTATTTGGAGCCTCGTTGGTTGACATGAAGAATATCACAGGTGGGAAGAACACCTTGCTCTCAGTCCGGGAAGAGTAAAGAGCCACCCCGCAGGCAAGGGCCCTCATTTTCCGCTCAAACAAGGCTTTTTCGTCCACCCCGGACTTCAGCAAAATGCTCAGAGTCCGAGGGAAAGAAGCGTCCCGCATGAAGGTTTGCCCCACCTGTCACTCGGATGGAAGGTTGCCTTCGGGAGTTTGCAGCCCGGTAGGCCTCTGTGGGTCTGTGAACTGATTTCATCAGGCTACAAGATAGAGTTCCTCTCTTGGCCACCAAACAGATTCTTCCCCTCCAGCATACCCTTACTCCCGGCTCGCCTAACAAGCCAGCTTGAAGGTTGGCCCCCGTCCGTCGCTCGGGTGGGAGGTCACCTTCAGGAGTTTGCAGCCCAGTGGGCCTCGAGGCTGTCCGACCAATGGGTCTGCGAACTGATTTCAAGATAGTTTCTCTCTTGGCCACCAAACAGATTCTTCCCGTCCAGCATACCCTTACTCCCGACTCGCCGGGAGGCCCTATTCGGGGCAGTAAGGGACCTGCTAAACCACGGGGTGATAGTGCCTGTTCCAGAAACGGAAAGGTTTCAGGGGTTCTACTCCAATCTGTAGTCCCCAAAAAGGAAGGGATATGTCCAATCTTGGACCTCAAAGCCCTCAATTGCTTTGTGAAAGTACAGAGGTTCAGAATGGAATCAGTTTTGCTCAGTATTCACTGCACTCCATTAGGGGGACTCCCTGGCATCTTTGCACATCCAGGACGCATACTTGCACATACCCATATGCCTCAGGCATCAGAGGTTTCTGCGATTTTGCAGTAGGGGAAGACCACTACCAGTTTGTGGCTCTCCCATTTGGCTTGTCTTCAGCACCCCAAATCTTTACCAAGGTATTGGCTCCAATTTTGGCATTGTTGCGACAATGCAGGATTGCAATCGTGGGTTAGCTAGACAATCCTGAGAGCAGCTTCTGCCTCAGAATTAAAGGAGGATGTTATGATCACCATGCAAACCCCGTGGGAATTTGGGTGCTTGTTGAACCTCAGTCGGTGCTTGTGCTGCGCCTGGAGTACCTAGGCTTACTGCTGGATTCTGTGGAAGCGAGAGTTTTTCTCCCTTCAGACAAACTGCAAACTCTGAGCCGCGGTGAAGCTGTTGATGAACCGCAGGTAGTCGTCGCTGGGCTTCTTCATGCGAGTCCTGGGGCTCATGGTGGCCTCCTTTGAGGCGGTACCGTAAGCCCAATTTCACACCATAGTCTTGCAGAAGGAGATATTGACAAAATGGGACAAATCTGTTATCCCTGGATTGACAGATTCGGGTGAGCCAGTTAGTCCGGGATTCCCCACCGGGAAGTCGTTCCTACCTCTGCATTGGACAGTGATCACAATGGACACCAGCCTGACCGGCTGCGGTGGAATATGAGTACTGGGAGTACAGTCGACTCAGGGCCTCTGGTCGAGGGAGGAATCCAAGTTGCTGATCAATGTGCTCGAGCTCCAAACGATCAGGCTATGCCTCTCAATATGATCGATGAGACTAAGAGGGCTTCCGATCAGGATCCAGTCAGACAACGCCACGGCGTCGGCATATGTCAACCACCAAGGAGGAACAAGAAGCTCGGTTGCAGCACGGGTCGCTCACATCCTTTGTTGGGCAGAGCGGCATATACATCCCAGGAGTAGAAAACTGGCAGGCGGACTATCTAAGTCGCCAGATGCTGGACCCAGGAGAGTGGTCGATGCATCTGGAGGTGTTCAGGCTTCTGTGCCTGCGGTGGGGCACTCCTGGCCTCTCGACTCAATCGAAAGGTGCAGAGGTTTGTATACAGGACGCGTTGGTGGCTCCATGGGATCAGTACTGACTGATCTATGCCTTTCCTCCGTTAACTGTTACTAAGTCTGCTCCGCAGAGTGTAGGCCGAGGGGATTCCAGTGATACTGATTACCCCAGATTGGCCTCTGCGTCCATGGTACGCTGTACACTTGGTGGCGGATGCTCCCTGACGGTTACCAATGCGAGAAGACCTGTCTCCAAGGTCCGATTCTCCATCCTGCTTTACTATCGCTGGTTTTAACAGCATGGCTGTTGAAAGCCAGGTGCAAGGAACCGAGGTCTCTCGGACTCTGTAATCTCCACTATGCTGAGGGCACAAAAATCTTCTTCTCGGAAGATGTCATCATACGTGGAAGGCTTATGTCTCCATGTGTGCGTCCACACACCTATTCCGTTTCCAGGATCCTTCTGTTCCTACAGCAAGGAGTAGACCAGAAACTGGATTTAAGCACCATCAAGGGTAAAGATATCAGCCTTGGCTGTTTTATTCCAACGACCCCTGTCTCACTCTCTTGTGAGCACCTTTTGTAGAAGGTGTCTGGCATGTAGTCCTTCCGATGCGTCCAACCCTTTGCCTCCATGGGATCTGAACCTGGTGCTTCAGAAACTGCCATTTGAGAACATCAGGAAAATTCTCTTGTTGGCTTTCTCAGAAAGTGGTCTTCCTTTGTGGCCATTACATCAGCCAGGAGGGTTTCAGAACTGGCGGCCTTGTCTTGCAAGTCACCGTATCTGGTTATCCACAAGGATAAGGCGGTGTTAAGTCCGCAACCTTCTTTTCTACCGAAGGTGGTTTCGGCTTTTCACCTCTATTATTATTATTAACTATTTATATAGCGCCAACAGTTTATGCAGCGCTTTACAATGTATAGGGGGGACAACACAATTACAGTACAATACAAAAGGTACAGGAGGGCCCTGCTCGTAGAGCTTACATTCTAAAGGGAGGGGGTGGTGGTACAAAAGGTAATAGCGGCAGAGAATGATTTGATGGGGGTGGCTCGGGGACAGTTAGGTGGGTTTGGGATAGGCTAAATAAATGAGTTTTCAGGGAACTCTTAACCACTTGCCGACCGCCGCACGACGATATACGTCGGCAGAATGGCACGGGCAGGCATATGGGCGTATATATAAGTCCCTGCCTGCCCGCGGGTGGGGGGCCCGATCGGGCCCCCCCCCGGTGCCTGCGGCGGTCGGCATTCCTTCGAGAGCGATCCGGGATGAGGGGGCGGCCATTCATTCATGGCCACCCCCTCGCGATCGCTCCCGACGAATAGGAATCCCCCGTGACATCACTTCCTCTCCTGTAATGTAAACACAGGAGAGGAAGTGATGTATTCTCTCCTCCGTGTCGGTATTTTTCGTTCCGACACGGAGGAGAGCGGATCAGTGAGTTGCACCAACACTCTACACACACAGTAGAACATGCCAGGCACACTCACACCCCCCCTTTACCCCCCGATCACCCCCCCAATTACCCCTGCCCCCCAGTCACAGTGACACCAATGTCATTTTTTTTTTTTTTTTTTTTTTGCATTGGTGTCATTTGTGACTGTAATAACTGTTAGGGCAGTTAGAGTTAGCCCCCTTTAGTTCTAATGTACCCCCCTAACCCCCCCAATAAAGGTTTAACCCCGTGATCACCCCCCGTCGCCAGTGTCACTAAGGCTGGGTTCACATTGCAGCGGTTTATGAGAACGAATGTGATTCGCACCGCACTGCAGTGCAAATCACATCCGATCTCTGTGCGATTCGAGTTCAGCCATTCGCCACACCCGCCGCAAATTCGCACGGGACCCTTTTTTTGGCCCGCAGCAGAATCGGATCGCATGGGTGTTCACACCATGCGATCCGAGTTTGCAGATCGCACTGCGATATGCGAACTGATCTGGGGGTGTCAGTAACATTTCACTGACACTCCCAGCAGTTCGCATAGGGCAGTGTGAACTGCCGCCGGGAGGCATGCGATGCGGGAACCCGCCGCGGATTCGCGGCGTTTCCGCATCGCTCCAGTGTGAACCCAGCCTAATAAGCGATAGTTTTTCTGATCGCCGTATTAGTGTCACAGGTGACGCTAGTTAGGCAGGTAGGTATTTAGGTTCGCCGCAGCTTTTTATAGCGCCAGGGACCCCCATATACTACCGCATAAAGCCCCCTGATTGCCCCCTAGTTAACCCTTTCACCTGTGATCACCATATAACTGTTACAGGTGACGCTGGTTGGTTAGTTATTTTTTTATAGTTTCAGGGCACCCGCCATTTATTACCTAATAAAGGTTTAACCCCCTGATCACCCGGCGGGTGTCATTTGTGACTAATAACTGTTAGGGCAGTTAGGGTTAGCCCCCTTTAGTTCTAAGGTACCCCCCTAACCCCCCCAATAAAGGTTTAACCCCGTGATCACCCCCCGTCGCCAGTGTCACTAAGGCTGGGTTCACATTGCAGCGGTTTATGAGAACGGATGTGATTCGCACCGCACTGCAGTGCAAATCGCATCCGATCTCTGTGCGATTCGAGTTCAGCCATTCGCCGCACCCGCCGCAAATTCGCACGGGACCCTTTTTTTGGCCCGCAGCAGAATCGGATCGCATGGGTGTTCACACCATGCGATCCGAGTTTGCAGATCGCACTGCGATATGCAAACTGATCTGGGGGTGTCAGTAACATTTCACTGACACTCCCAGCAGTTCGCATAGGGCAGTGTGAACTGCCGCCGGGAGGCATGCGATGCGGGAACCCGCCGCGCATTCGTGGCGTTCCCGCATCGCTCCAGTGTGAACCCAGCCTAATAAGCGATCGTTTTTCTGATCGCTGTATTAGTGTCACAGGTGACGCTAGTTAGGCAGGTAGGTATTTAGGTTCGCCGCAGCTTTTTATAGCGCCAGGGACCCCCATATACTACCGCATAAAGCCCCCTGATTGCCCCCTAGTTAACCCTTTCACCAGTGATCACCATATAACTGTTACAGGTGACGCTGGTTGGTTAGTTATTTTTTTATAGTTTCAGGGCACCCGCCATTTATTACCTAGTCTCACTAGTGTACCCCCTAGTTAACCCTTTCACCAGTGATCACCATATAACTGTTACAGGTGACGCTGGTTGGTTAGTTATTTTTTATAGTTTCAGGGCACCCGCCCGTGTACCCCTAAATTTAGGGGTGTCTACTTTCCAAAATGGGGTCATTTGGGGGGGGTTTGTGCCATCTTGGCATTTTATGGCCTTCAAAACTGTAACGCCCTTAGAAAGCCTGAAGGCGGTGCTTGGTTTTCGGGGCCCCGTACGCGGCTAGGCTCCCAAAAAGTCCCACATATGTGGTATCCCCGTACTCAGGAGAAGCAGCAGAATTTATTTTGGGGTGTCATTTCACATATGCCCATGGCATGCGTGAGCAATATATCATTTAGTGACAACTTTGTGAAAAAAAAAAAAAAAAAAAAAGTTTGTAATTTTCCCGCAACTTGTGGCAAAATATAAAATATTCCATGGACTCAACATGCCTCTCAGCAAATAGCTTGGGGTGTCTACTTTCTAAAATGGGGTCATTTGTGGGGCTTTTGTGCCATCTTGGCATTTTATGGCCTTCAAAACTGTAATAGGTAGTGAGAAGTGAACTCAAAAATTTACGCCCTTAGAAAGCCTGAAGGCGGTGCTTGGTTTTCGGGGCCCCGTACGCGGCTAGGCTCCCAAAAAGTCCCACATATGTGGTATCCCCGTACTCAGGAGAAGCAGCAGAATTTATTTTGGGGTGTCATTTCACATATGCCCATGGCATGCATGAGCAATATATCATTTAGTGACAACTTTGTGAAAAAAAAAAAAAAAAAAAAAAAGTTTGTAATTGTCCCGCAACTTGTGGCAAAATATAAAATATTCCATGAACTCAACATGCCTCTCAGCAAATAGCTTGGGGTGTTTACTTTCTAAAATGGGGTCATTTGTGGGGGTTTTGTGCCATCTTGGCATTTTATGGCCTTCAAAACTGTAATAGGTAGTGAGAAGTGAACTCAAAAATTTACGCCCTTAGAAAGCCTGAAGGCGGTGCTTGGTTTTCGGGGCCCCGTACGCGGCTAGGCTCCCAAAAAGTCCCACATATGTGGTATCCCCGTACTCAGGAGAAGCAGCAGAATTTATTTTGGGGTGTCATTTCACATACGCCCATAGCATGTGTGAGCAATATATCATTTAGTGACAACTTTGTGTAAAAAAAAAAAAAATATTTTTTTTTTGTCATTATTCAATCGCTTGAGGCAAAAAAATAAAATATTCAATGGGCTCAACATGCCTCTTATCAATTTCCTTAGGGGGTCTACTTTCCAAAATGGGGTCATTTGGGGGGGTTTTGTACTGCCCTGCCATTTTAGCACCTCAAGAAATGAGATAGGCAGTCGTAAACTAAAAGCTGCGTAAATTCCAGAAAACGTACCTTAGTTTGTAGATGTGACAACTTTTGCGCAAACCAATAAATATACAATTATTGACTTTTTTTTTACCAAAGACATGTGGCTGAATACATTTTGGCCTAAATGTATGACTAAAATTGAGTTTATTGGATTTTTCTAATAACAAAAAGTAGAAAATATCATTTTTTTTCAAAATTTGCGGTCTTTTTACGTTTATATCGCAAAAAATAAAAATCGCAGAGGCAATCAAATACCATCAAAAGAAAGCTCTATTTGTGGGAAGAAAAGGACGCAAATTTTGTTTGGGTACAACATTGCATGACCGCGCAATTACCAGTTAAAGCAGCGCAGTGCCAAAGTGTAAAAAGACCTCTGGTCATTTACCAGCAAAATGGTCCGGTCTGAAAGTGGTTAAAGGTGGACAGGGTAGGGGCTGAGCAGACAGACTGGGGCAGGGAGTTCCAGAGGATGGGAGAGGATCTGGAGAAGTCTTGAAGGCGAGCATGAGAGGAGGTAAGAAGGGGAGCTAGAAAGCAGGAGGTCCTCGGAGGAGAGGAGGGGATGATTTGGGCGATAACTGCAGATGAGGTTGGTGATGTAGATGGGGGGCGAGGTTGTGGATGGCTTTGTATGTTATGGTTAGCATTTTGAATTTTACATGGTGGGGTAGGGGAAGCCAGTGAAGGGATTGGCAGAGAGGGGCAGCAGTCACGGAAAGATTAGTGAGGTGTGTTAGTCTAGCAGCAGCATTCATAATAGACTGAAGGGGGGATAGCCTCAATGAAAACATTGTGTTGCCATTTCTGTGTCCTAAACCGACGCACACTAAGGAGGTGGCCCTCCATTCCCTGGACGTGGTCCGGGCTCTAAGGGTATATCTGTCTGCCTTGGCTCCCTTTCCGGAAGTCAGACTCTGTTCGTTTCGGTAGCTGGTCCGAAAAAAGAATTGGCGGTCTTGTCGTCCACCATTTCCAGGTGGATCAGACAGATCGTGGTCCAAGTTTACGCCTTGAAGGGACAGGTGCCCCCCTTTTCTGTCACGGCACATTCCACCAGGGCCTTTGGGACCTCTTGGGCTTTCTGACATCAAGCGTCAGTCGCTCAAGTGTGTAAGGCGGCAACTTGGTCATCCGTTCACACTTTTACAAAGTTCTACAATGTGGATGTAAGCCAGGGCTCAACAAACCCCAGGCGCCAGGTCGCCATTGCGACCAGAAATCGCGCCTAGGCTGCCACCAGCCCACTCACCATCGGTGCCCCAGGCATGCAGTACATTAACACTGAGAGCCTTCCTCCTCCCTGACAAGCAACTGAGAGGAGGATCTGTCAGATTTTAGCTTGATGTCGGGGGTGGGCGGGACCCAGCAGCTATCAAAAAACAGCCAATGGGATCTGGGCGGGCTGCTACGTGTATGTGGCCGGTGCCACCACCAATCAGTGCCACCGCAAAATAGTGCCACCTGCCAGTTCCAAACCAGTGCCATCTCAGTGCCACTGCCATTCAGTGCCACCTGCCAACACCAATCTGTGCCGCCTGCCATCCACCTACCAGTGCCACCTGCCAGTGCCAACAAGTGCCACCTGCCATCACTAACCAGTGCTACATGCCAATCAGTGCCACCTGCCACTGCCAATCAGTGCCATGTGCCAGAACCACCTGCCACTGCCAACATATGCCCCCTGCCATCGCTATCCAGTGCCCCCTGCCAGTGCCACCTGACAGTTCCAAACCAGTGTCACCTGTCAGTGCCACTGCCAATTGATGCCACCTGCCAGTGCCAACCAATGCCACCTGCCAGTGTCATGTCAGTTCCATGTGCCACCTGCCAGTGGCAACCAGTGCTATCTGTCAGTCCCAAACCAGTGCCACCTGCCTGAGCCAACCAGTGCCACCTGCTAGAGCCACCCAGTTCCATTTGTTGCCAGCCTCTTTCTGGTCAGCCCATAACTCTGCTGTAACAGCGTTACATTGGAGTTATTGACTGGGTGCTCCGTTGTGAGTTAGGGGGTGGACATTACTGGCCTTACCCCGGGAGCTGACAATCCATACCATTCTAAAAAATAAAAAACTGGCACCCACTTTAACTGGCTCCTAGATTCAAAGCAAATTTGTCAAGCCCTGATGTAAGCACATCTTCTGATGTTTGCTTTGGCCGCAAAGTTTTGCAGGCGGCCATGTAATGTTGCATTTTTACACTTTTTCTTCTGTTAGGAGAATAGTTACTACACTCTGATGCATACATTGACTGCAAGTTGATGCGGTTGTTTCAGATGGTGACTCCCCTGTTAGGGAGCACCTCTGGTTGTGAGTGAGGTTATGTTGCTGTTCCCACCCCTCATTATGACACTGCTTGGGGACGTCCCTGCGGTCAAGATTACTGGAGCTGTGCCAGTCAATGAACGAAAGAATAAATAGGATTTTTGTACTCATTGTAAAATCCTTTTCTCTAAAGTTCGATGGACACAGCACTCTCCCCTCCTATTGGTTTACATTATACTGCTTGTTTGACGTACTGAGCTGCAGGGAGCAGGCCCAGGGGTTATTACCAGAGGGGCCGCCCCCTGTTTTCACATGTATTACATGTTCTGCCTAGTCCTCTCCTGAAGGTGGCATAATAATGAACTTTAGAGAAAAGGATTTTACAGGTGAGTACAAAAATCCAATTTTTTCCACCAGAATTCTGGGTTGGCCAGTGAATGGGGGAAGTACAGGTGCTGCAGAAGTGGTGGACTGCCAGGATTTACAAGCACATCAGGAAAGGCACTATGGGCTATACAGGCCTATGTTTGAATTCTTGGTGGCTGCGGCAAACTACTTGTGCAAACCACTGCTTCAGCTTGAACTGCACTTATGGGACTCCCCATGTCACAAATTGTTACTGCAGTGCTGATTTGCCTACAGGTTTGATCATGGGGTTAGTAATGTGCCTAACCGTGTGGTGTCAGTGTAGTGCTCTTCTCACTGTCTACTCTCTCCTCTCATGCTGGAACCAAAAATGGCTCCAGGAAAGGAGATTGCATCATTTCCCATGCCTGTGTTTACATTATACAGGCAAAGGACGTTGCCAAAACAGATCAACAGGTCCAGGACATAAATCATTATCCTAAACCTGACTGGTTCTGAATCTAATCTGATCGCCACAGGGACGGTGGGTGTGAATCACAGGCACATGATTTTGTGCAGCCAGGCCGCCCCGCCGCAGTTTATGTACATTGGACGGTCTGGAATTGGTTAATAAACCGGTTGTTTTAAAAGATAAAGCACTATGTCCAGCTTTCTCTCTTTATGATTTGGGCGTACAATGAGGGAAAAAAAGTATATAAAGGACTACGAGAAGCATTGAAGTGTATGGCCAATGAAAAAAAGCATTTCTGAAAAATAAAAAAAGTTTTAGGCATTTGGTTTTTTTTAGTAGCCAAAAAATTCAAACTGACCAAGACAGGGATGCCAGGCCAAAGAACAATTTGTCAGGCTACAAAGGAAAGGGGGCATCGCATTCAATACTCCTAAAGCCCCCGCCAAGACGCAGTGGTTGGGGGACTTCCTCCCACCTGAGAAACTATCGCCTTCAATCTTTTCACTCTTCGCTTAAAGCGGGGTTCCACCCTAAAGTGGAACTTCCGCTGATCGGTGTCACAATTGGCACCTTTCAGGGGGGAGGGGGGTGGAGATACCTGTCAAAGACAGGTATTTACACCCACTTCCGGGCATAGACTCCCGTGGGAGTCTGTCATTTCCTGTCCTGCCGCGCTGTCTGCTGGGACACACACGGGTCCCAGAGACAGCGCGGATAATTCCTATTGCGCTGCGTGGCTCGCGCATGCGCAGTAGGGAACCGGGAAGTGAAGCCGATTCGCTTCACTTCCTGATTCCCTCACCTAGAATGGTGGCGGCAGCAGCCGAGAGCCGAGCATTCGATCGGCCTCAGGCTGCCGGCATCGCTGGACCCCGGGACAGGTGAGTGTCCATTTATTAAAAGTCAGCAGCTGTAGTATTTATAGCTGCTGGCTTTTAATATTTTTTTTGTAGGTGGAATCCCTCTTTAATAGGTTACAGATTGGAATGGATTCCCTTCCCCTCAAAGGTTTTCAATCTCGAGGCTTACCTGGAATCGCAAAAAAGCAGAAGCCTTGTGTCTTCAGGTGGGGAAGATGGTGGATCAAGAAGTGATCCCAGTTCCAGCTTTGGAAAGGGGTCAGGCTTACTCACATCTTTGTACTTCCACCCCCAGACGGAATTGCTTGGGAGCAGTGGTCGGTGCCGAAGCCAAATCATCATCTTAGCATCAAAGGGAACTGTTGATGGTGGAAAGCACAATGAAGAATTTTCAACTGAAGGTCCATCACCTTCAGGTCTTTTCTTTACAAAAAAAAAATTAAAATTTTATTGAAAGAATATTGTACAGTAAAATGCCACCAACAGTCTTATAAAATACTTATGAACTTGTGACATTACAACAGTTCTCTGCATGTAACATTTCTAGTCATACAATCAACCATTATCAAAATGTACATAATCCAATATGCAATTGAGTACCTCCTATTCATTCTCTTATGTATTATTCCACGTGCTTGCAGAATTGGCCATCCCGGAAACATTTCGAGTGCCGCCCTCACAAGTTGCGTTTCTTGTAAACTTAGGTTCTCAATGGAGTTATCCGTTAACAATATGCCATTATATAAGAAAGAAGATGTACAGAAAAAAACCAGTGATAGGGAGGGTAGGGTAGTTGACCAGCCGAGACAGATCATCGTGTTACACATAACCTTTTCTTACAATCCTAGTTTCATTTTTGGGACATAATTTCCACAAATGTGTTGGAGAGAACTTAAAGGCGAGCCAGCAGGGCCATATCTTGGATGGCAGTTCAGCTTTGTTCCTAAGCTTAAGCTTGCTGTTTTCCATTTGATTGGGTCTACCGCCATCAACCATAGGCCAAGGAAAGAATTTTCCACTGCTTCCAGAATTTCGGGATAAGCGCCTTAGCAGCGTTTAATAAGTGGGGGGTAATTGATCTCTTGTATGATCCTACTCGTCTGTATAATGGAATAGTATTTTCTATGGGTCATTCTGTATCTTACTGCCTTGGATTTTCTCGATCCAGTATATATTATCCAGTTCTCGACCAGCGCACGCCGATGTACGTCTGCAGAATGGCACGGGCAGGCATATTGGCGTACAGGTACATCCAATCTTTAATGTCGCCCTGCTGGTCGGGACCCCCGTGAGTCTGGTCGTGGGTCCCGCGGACTCGATCGCCACGGGCATACCCGCGATCGCCTCACGGGGCGGCTGAACGGAGAGAGATACCGTTGTAAACAGCATCTCCCCGTTCTGCCTAGCAACAAGTGACGCTGATCTCTGCTCCATGTGATTGGAGCAGAGATCAGTGTTCACTAAATGAAAGCCCAGCCCCCAACAGCTAGTAACACACCCCTAGCAACACTTAACTTCTACACTTCCACCCACTGGTTAACCCCATTCACTGCCAGTGTCATTTACACAGGAATCACTGCATTTGTATGCTGTATAAATGACAATGGTCCCAAAAATGTCGATGTGTCCGCCATAATGTCAGTCACAATACAAATCTCTGATCACCGCCACTACTAGTTAAAAAAAAATTAATAAAAATGCCGTAAAACTATCCCCTATTTTGTAAATGCTATAAATTTTGCGCAAACAAATCAATAATCACTTATTTCGATTTTTTTTTTTATTATTATTATTTTTTTTTTTTTTTTACCAAAAATATGTGCAGAATACGCATCGGCCTAAACTGAGGGTAAAAAAAAAAATTCTATATATTTTTGGGGGATATTTATTATAACAAAGTAAAAAATAATGCGTTTTTTCAAAATTGAGGCAATTTTTTGTTTATAGTGCAAAAAATAAAAACCGCAGAGGTGATCAAATACCACCAAAAGAAAGCTCTATTTGTGGGGAAAAAAGACATCAATTTTGTTTGGGAACCACGTCACATGACTGCGCAATTGTCAGTTAAAGAGACGCAGTGACGAATCGCAAAAAGTTGTCTGGTCCGGGGCTGAAGTGGTTAATAAGCCAATATGGCCTAATAAAGAGGCATGCCCACCAGATATGGGCGTGTGATCCTAGTGCCATCTTAACATTTTGTAGTTTACTTCCGCTGCTTTGGAAGATATAGACGAGCTGTGTGAGAGACATAGCATTGTGTTGCATTGGTTAACTGATAGATGTCCCTGCCTGTACTCCCTGTTCCTATTTGGTTAGGAACGAGTGCTGTGGTGTTGGGGATACGGGAATTAAAGCCTGGTAGAAACTAGATATGGGCTTGGCAGGAGGCTGATTCCCAGCGAGTACTTCCTCCACTAGCACATTAGCATTTGGGAACGAGAAACCTCCCCCCCCCCCCCCCATGAACGATGTCCTACATGGGTAACATGCCAGCAGTATTTGTAACTTGATGTAACAAAATAGGTGTTTCTGAGATTCAATTGCTGAAGCTAGAGTCCATGTTTCCTGGTGGGAAGTAGTCATGTCCTGTCACCTGCATAAGGGGTGAGTTGTAAGGCCATCCATGTGTCCTACACAGTCCCAGAATGTGAGTGAGGATCTGGTAAGAGGGGAAGTAGTCGGGTCCAGCTTGCGATATCTATTTGGTAACCTTCAGGTACTTTTGGACAACATTAGCAATGTGACATAGCAACAAACAATGGGGCACAGGAAGTCCAGGTTTGCAAGCGATTTAAAAAAAGAATGCTGAAGTTGGTGAAATTTAACCTAGCCTCGATCTTGGCAGTTCATTTGAAGGGCACTTCATTTTCTGGCTTCCTCAGTCATCAGGTAGTATGCCAGGAGGAATGGGCCCTCAACAAGGAAATTTTCTATTGTCTTTCAGCTTTGTGGGGTCAGCCTAAGGTGGGCCTATTCCCCATAAAAGGGAATGGAAAGACCAAAAAATATTTCTCTGAATCTGGCAGACGCCGCTATAGGTATAGATTCTCTGGTAAATCCTTAGAATTTCCATCTTAACTTATGCCTGTCCACCTTTCAGGCAAATTCTGTTAGTATTACGAAAATTCCTTTTGGAAAGAACATCATTCTAGTGGCTCTTTTGGCCAATGCAAGCTTGGTTAGCCTTCCTGCAATCCTTAGCAGTGTTGCAGTTTTTTTCTTCCAGTAAGAGAGGATATTTTGTCACAAGACCCGGTTCTTTACCCAGATTTGGAGATGTTAAATCTAACGAAGCAGTACCCGAGAAGCAAATTTTGAAAGAGGAAACTTTTTCTGATAAGGTGGAGGCCACACTTATGAACTGTAGAAAGGCAGCTACTAGAGCCATTTACTTTAGATTATGTGAGAGGTCCAATTCCTGGATGGAGGACAGGAAGGGCAGTCCATACCGTCTGTTCGGGCAATCCTTGAGGTTTTTTTCGGCATGGGTTGGATAAAAGCATTGTCTCTCAGCACCTTGAGGGTTCGGATGGCTGCCTTGAATGTTTTTCTGAGGACTTCTCTTCTCGAGAATCCCATGGTTTCTAGATTTCTTTAAGGCTGTTTCCAAAATTAGACCTATACCGGTCAAGGCTTGTCCTTCATGGGATCAGTCTCTGATCCTACAAGTATTGACTGCTAGTCCTTTGAGCCTCTGCAATTTTTACTCTAAAGTTTTTCTTCATAGCCATCGCTACAGCCCCTAGGATTAGTAAACTACAAGCCCTCTCACTTAAAGTACCATTTATGTCAATTCTTGAAGATAAAGTTCTACTTAAACCTGACCCAAAATTTTTACCTAAGGTGGTCTCTTCTTTGCACCGATCACATGATATTGTGTTGCCTTCATTCTGTGCTTCGACTAATGAAAAAAGTAAATTAAAATTTTTGTATGTCATGAGATGTCTCCTACATTACCTGAATATGTCTAAGCAATTCACAAAATCTGAAGCTTTGTACCTTTTGCTGGAAAATGTAAAGGGACTCAGGCTTCCAAAGCCACACAGATGGATTAAGCAAGCTATTCTGCATTACCAAATGCCTGGCTTCTGTCTTTCATTAATGCGCATTCAACTAGCGCCTTATCCACATTCTGGGCACAGAGGGCTAGTGCCTCCCTGGAGTGCATATGTAAGGCCGCTAATTTGGTCCAGTTTGCCACATTTATTAAGCATTATGGTGTCGATCTCTTGGGAAGTCAGGAGCAGGCTTTTGGGCTGAAGGTCCGCCATGCGGTAGTCTTCCCCCACCCCAAGTTCTTGCTTATCGTCTCATGTGCTGTCCTGGAAGACATCTTTTGGAAAACGGGATTTACTTACTGGTAACTCTTTACTAGAGTCTAAATGTGTTTTCCAGGTCTGTCCTTTTGGTTCTTGAATCTACTGAAACAGGGGCATGGAGGACTTATTCTGTGTGGGGTAATGTTTCCTGTCCAGTGGGAGGAGCTCAACATCTTGTGGGCTGTCCTGGAATTGGTTACCAGTACGTGTAACCCCTTTTTGTAAAAAAAAAAAAAAAAAATCATTTGAATATGATTTCTGGGGGCAGAAAGTCATGTCCCTTGCTTCTTCTGTCTTTCTGAGTATATGTTGCAAACAGATTTTCATACTGTCATAACTTAATGTCCATATACATAGTAAGGTTGAATAAAGACACCAGTCAATCCAGTTCAACCTGAGTGTTTACAATTATCCCTATCCCTGTACATTGCACACTCACATTAGTCCCTATCCTCAAGGAGCCCACAATCCAAGGTCCCCATTCATATACTAGGGCCAATTTTGGACAGAAGCCATTTAACTTACCAGCATGTCTTTGACGTGTGGGAGGAAACTGTAGTACCCAGAGGAAACCCATGCAGGCACAGGGAGAACATGCAAGCCCCCAATAGATTCTCTTAATTTGCGGGGGTTTCTTCTCACTTCCTGTTCTTGCTATGGGACAGGAAGTGACAGGACATCTCCCCAGTGGAACAAAAAACTGACAGGGTTTATAACCCTTCCTTCTCTGACCAAAATGTTTTTTCTTTAAAATTGCCTTTAATTCTACTTTAAGATGTCTGTGGCTAGACATGCTAGAATAAAGACAAGGATGTATGGATGACTTCGCTTTACATATTAAAATAGTGTTTTCCATTTGTGATGCTTAGATACAAGTTATTTTTGCTTTAAAATATCAGAAGGGAACACATAACCAAAGTTGAATGTTTGGTTTTACATATAGGGCTCGCTGGGCTGAAAAGCCACTTCTACAGTTATTTGACGAGGGGGGGTTGTGCCTGAAAACACACCTCTGTTAGCCTATATGTCAATGCACACTTGGACATTTATAGGAGTATTAGAACAGGGTCATTTACAGGCTTAAAAAAAATCACCTACATGTTCAGGAGAGGAGCTTTTAGGCAGAGAAAATGCTTTTCTCTTTCGTTCATTGACTGACACAGCTCCAGTAATCTTGACGATAGGGTTATTACTCCACCTTCAGGAGAGGATTAGGCAGAACATGTAATACATGTGAAAAACAGAACTTTACCGTTCCGGCCAGAAGGCGGTCCCTCTGGTAATAACTCCTCAGCCTGCTTCCTACAGCTTTCTGCCTAGTGAAGGACTTGGGCTCCCTGCAGGACCTTTGGTCCTGAGATTTTTTCTGGATTTTTTTGCCTTTTGCACAAGATTTTAAGATCCTGTGATCTGCTATCAACAGCCGGCTGGGTGACAGGCTGGATAATAGATCCTTGTAGTCTCCCCAGCCTGGCCACCAAGCATGTGCAGAGCCTAGCTAGGCGCTGGGTCGGCCACGACATGCCCCTCAGGCTCCAGGGGCGGCCGGTGAGCGCAATACTCCGGGTCACACATATGACCGGACTACCGATGTCTTTGCCAGTGTGCCGTGGCCAGCAGCCACCCCGTACTGCTCGGGAGTTGGTCTGTGATGGAATGTCCCGAGCTCGTCTGGATGGGAAGTACAGCTCTTCCTGCCTCAGCAGGATTGAGCAGCTGGGCATTCCCTGGGAGGTCGATTAGGGGGTTCCTCTCCTCCCGTTTTTTTCTCCTTGTCCCTATTCCACCCCCCCGTGGGGGATGCTGCGTGGCTGGGCTGGGTGGAGTGTGTACCTGTAGCCAAAGGTCCTCCAGGGGGCTCTGATCCTGGATTGGGGGCTGCGCTGGTTGTCTGTGGTCTTTCTGCTGGTGCCTGGGGTCTGCATGTGCTGCCGCCATTTAGTGCTGCCTCATCCGGTCGTGGACCCCCCAGTATCCAGGTTAAACAAAGTAACCACGATCCCAGTAGAGGAGACTCCTGCGTTTAAGGACCCTACCTTCAGGAAGGCCAAGGCAGTGGCCCGTTCCTTGTTTAGGGTTGTGGGGTCAGCAATACGACTAGTACTGGCCACAGAACTAGTGTCTCAGACACTTACTGAATGGGCAAAACTTTTGCACTGTGAATTGGAGGAGCAGCAGGCTACTCCTGTCTGAGTGGAACTAGCAGACCAGTTAGTGCACAGCCTTAAGTACGTTTGACGCAGCCCTGGATGTGCTTCCTTTGCTCTCCGGGGCTTCAGTGTCAGCAGTGGTGCTGAGGCGCCCGATTTGGCTAAAATGCTGGTCTGCGGACCAGGCATCCAAAAAAGCCTTGACTTATCTACCCTTCTTTGGTGAGCGGCTATTTATAGCCATGTTGGATAACATTACAGGTGGGAAGAGCACCTTGCTCCCACAGGCCAGGAAGAGTAATGAGCCATGCCATGCAGGCAAGCCCCCTCATTTTCCTCTCAAGAGATTTTTTCTGTCTGCCTGGGACTTAGGCTAAATGCTCCCAGTCCGACAGGGTGACTACTGATGGACAGAAACGTCCCAGGACTCGCAAGCCTAACAAGCCAGCGAGCAAAAATGCTTCCGCATGAAGGTTGACCCCCGTCCGTCACTCGGGTGGGAGGTCGCCTTCAGGAGTTTGCAGCCCAGTGGGCCTCGAGGCTGTCCGACCAATGGGTCTGCAAACTGATTTCAAGATAGTTTCTCTCTTGCCAACCAAACAGATTCTTCCCGTCCAGCATACCCTTACTCCCGGCTCGTCGGGAGGCCCTGTTGGGGGCAGTAAGGGACCTGCTAAACCACGGGGTGATAGTGCCTGTTCCGAAAGCGGAAAGGTTTCAGGGGTTCTACTCCAATCTGTAGTCCCCAAAAAGGAAGGGATATGTCCAATCTTGGACCTCAAAGCCCTCAATTGCTTTGTGAAAGTACAGAGGTTCAGAATGGAATCAGTTCGTTCAGTTGTCGCTGCACTCAATCAAGGGGACTCCCTGGTCTCTTTGGACATACAGGACACGTACCTCAGGCATCAGAGGTTTCTGCAATTTGCAGTAGGGGAAGCCCACTACCAGTTTGTGGCTCTCCCCTTTGGCTTGGCTTCAGCACCCCGAGTCATTGGCTCCAATTTTGGCATTGTTTTGACAACGCAGGATCACAATCGTGGGTTAAATGAGAGCAGCGTCCGCTTCAGAATTATAGGATGTGGCGATCACCATGCAAACCCTGCAGGAATTTGGGTGGCTGTTGAACCTCAAAAAGTCAGTACTTATACCGATTCAGCGCCTGGAATACCTAGGCTTACTGCTGGTCTCCGTGGAAGCTAGTGTTTCTCCCTTAAAAAAAACTGCAGACACTCAGAGCTGCGGTGAAGCTGTTGATGAACCGCAGGTGGTCATCCCCGCGCTTCTGCATGAGAGTCCTGGGTCTCATGGTAGTCTCCTTCGAGTCGGTACCGTATGCCCAATTTCACACCAGAGTCTTGCAGAAGGAGATATTGACAAAATGGGACAAATCTCCGTTATCCCTGGATTGGCAGAATTGGGTGAGCCAGTTAGGGACCTTCTGTGTTCCATCTTTCCTGTGGCCCAGTTGTCAGCCTATTTTGCTGTGGGAAGGGCCCACCATATGTCGCAACAGGGGGCCCCTCCATGCACCTTTTTATTCTACAGCTCCTTAACTTCAGAGATCGGGATGAGATCTTACAGGCTGTGAGGTTGGTGGGGGAGCTGACGTACAAGAACCAGTTGCTGATGTTCCCTGACTACTCCGCGGTGATGCAAAAGCTCCGCCGGTCATTTGATTCTGTTAAGGCTGCCATGCGCACCAAGGGGATTAAATACAGTGTTCTGTTCCTGGCTAAGCTGAGGGTTGTGGACAGGGCAACGGTCCGTTTTTTTTTTTACTTCCACAAAAGGCGGATTGGTTAGAGTCCCTGCTTCCACAAGGTTGAAGATTTCCTGACCAGCTTCAGTATGGTTTTTGCTTTAAGGTTATACATACCCGTTATAGCGGTGTAGCTTTTATCATTCATTGGAAATGGGGCTATTGGGCCCTCTTTTTCTTCTGCAGGACACTATTCCTATATAAATGTACCCTTTGCTGTTCCTTTGGCTTGTCCCCAGTTTTCAACCCTGTACAATACTGCTGAGCTAATCGTTGAACCGTGACTATATGGGCCTCCTAAGTTTTTTTTTTTTTTTTTTTTTTTTTTTTGTTTGTTTTTTGTGTCCCTGGCTTACTCCACGTGATTACCCAGACTTGGGTTATATTTCTCTGATCCAACATCTCCTGATGGGAACACTATGTACATGAACCCGCTACTTTTGTCAGTAGGAAAGCAAGACTGAGAACTGTCATGGGTTGATTGCTACTCCACATTTTATTACACCACTTCTAAGTTATAGTTGCCTTTGTGCAGGTTATAGGGGATCCAAGCGGCCTCATGCTATGTGATTGGGGTGGGGGTATGGGAGGTCAGCCGTCATCCCTGTAGATAATTGTAAACAAAGGGACATTTTTGGTGGGATTTTTAAGGGTGCCAGCAAAGAAGAAATCATTTCAATACTCCACAATGGGTATAAAAAAAAACAAGCTTTTTATTACATACAAGACATAGTTAAAAAGTGTTGGTATGTTATGTACAAGGATACATCTAGAATTCAAAACGGATGATAAATTATAATTGGCAATAGCATTGGAGTGATTGTCCCGACATGTTTCTCCCCTCTGGGCTCATCAGGGGATGTTGGAAAGACAATTGGATGTAACACTGCATAGAACAAAAGAGAATAAAAAACATTACATTGACTTGGAGTGCAACACAGGAGAATAAAATAAAAATAATAATGGTAAGGTAGAGTAGACTGTCGACTACCATGCCCATCATCAATCGCTCACCCATATGAGGATCTTTTGCCTGTGACTCAATGTCAAGTCAAGAAAAGTACCTTACTTGCATCAATAAAGACATTAATTGTAGAGAAGCCAAGGGTGCCTTTACTGCAGACAGAAGTCTGTTGAGGGGGTATGTATAATGAATAACTGCGGAAGGTAAAATAGATTTTTTTAATTGGGTATAGGCTATATGAATCAAGATTTGAAAGCGGATATGAGGAGAGAACATGCATCATGTTAATACGAGAGATAGGTCATCTCATATATGAAGGTGACCAAATGCCTGCTGCAGATCACCTGCCTCCTTCAAATATGGGAAGGTAAAGTTACCAACACAGGCGGCAGCAAGTGAAACTATTTGAAAATAATGAACTTGAATTTAGAGCATAGTAAAAGACTGTAGTAATACACCAAAAGTCAGAAATAAGGGGGAAGATTTTCATATAGAGTTTTACTTTGTATATAGCAGTTTCATAGCACGGCTACCCTTGGGATGTCTGGCAACATAATGTGGTGTGAAGGCGCTAAATATAGGCATACAGATGTCATACACTTTGCGTCTGATGTCATGCATGGGCTGCCGGTGTGTATACTGTACAGCGCATGTGTGAAGAGGAGTCATAAGAATGGCACAAGGCTCAGAATACTACAGTTCCCATGCTGCATCATGGCCCATGGGTGGGGGGAGAGAGTATGCAACAGGAGCTGACACGCCTCAATCAGTGGGCGTGCATCTTTTTCCTCCATGCACAGGGCAGGGATGGGGCAGCACAGGGGGGAATGAAGTAACAGAAACGTTTTTTTTTTTTTTTGAGTAGCATGGTTCAAGAATTTAGCTGGGGGTGGTAATTATGAAGAGACATATGTGCAATAGTGAAAATGTATGAGAGATAGGTGCACTAAACCATAGATGGGTAGATCAAAAAATAAGACAAAAAAAGGGGTCTCAGGTTTACATACAGTTGCAAAAAACCCTTTTGGAATGATATGGATTTTGCACAAATTAAATGTTACCATGTTTTTATTGCACACCATGTAAACATTCACAGTGCAGGTGGAAAAAGTATGTGAACCCCTGGATTTAATAACTGGTTGAACCTCCTTTGGCAGCAATAACTTCAACCTAACGTTTCCTGTAGTTGCAGATCAGATGTGTGCAATGGTCAGGAGTAATTCTTGACAAAACTGTTTCAGTTCAGCAATATTCTTGGGATGTCTGTTTTGAATCGCCTTCTTGAGGTCATGACACAGCATCTTAATCGGGTTGAGGTCAGGACTCAGACTGGACCACTCCAGAAGTCGTATTTTCTTCTGTTTAAGCCATTCTGTTTTACTTCTAGGCTTTGGGTCGTCCTGTTGCAACACCCATCTTCTGTTGAGCTACAGATTGCCTTAAGTTCTCCTGCAAAATGTCTTGATAAACTTGGGAATTTATTTTTCCTTCGATGATAGTAATCCGTCCAGGCCCTGGGCGGCAAAGCAGCCCCAATCCATGATGCCCCCACCTCCATACTTCACAGTTGGGATGAGGTTTTGATGTTGGTGTGCTGTGCTTCTTTTTCTCCATACAGTGTTGTGTTTCTTCCAAACAACTCAACTTTGGTTTCATCCACATAATATTTTGCCAGTACTGCTGTGGAACATCCAGGTGCTCTTGTGCAAACTGTAAACATGCAGCAATGTTTTTTGGACAGCAGTGGCTTCCTCTGTGGTATCCTCCCATGCAATCCTTTCTTTAGTGTTTTACATATCATAGTTTCGCTAACAGGGATGTTAGCATATGCCTGAGACTTTTGTAAGTCTTTAGCTGACTCTGGGATTCTTCACCTCATGGAGCAGTCTGCGTTGTGCTCTTGCAGTCATCTTTACAGGACACCCACTCCTAGAAAGAGTAGCAGCAGTGCTGAACTTTCTTCATTCATAGACAATTTGTCTTACCGTGGACTGATGAACAGCTTTTGGAGATACTTGTCTAAACCTTTCCAGCATTATGCAAGTAAACAATTTTTTTTTTTCCACAAAATTTTTATTAAGATAATGTAAACATACAAAAGATAAAAGGCGACCGAAAAGGTATCACGTCAATATAGTCATGGCACAGTAAATAGTAGAAGCATAGATGAACATAGAGAAGACATTGTAGCAGGTGAAAGTACCTATTTCCAATTATGTAAATTACAATAACGATACTCTTAGGTAGTTGTAGAGTTGGTTCAAGAACAGCCAAAATGGTGACACGTCAAGGTAAAAGAGTATTCTAAAGCATCTGAACCTTACAATGGGCAGATAGTCAGCGCATGAATATACGTTGTGGGGGGTAGGAATGGGGGTGGCAAAGTTAGGAAAGGAGGAAATTGAAAGAAAAATAGTCTAGTGTATAAGAGACGTTTAGCCAGATTGTGAAGAATAAGCGTCAGTAAGTTTGAAACGTCGCCAGTCATGCCAAGTTGCTGAAAATTTGGTGACTGTGTCATTGGAGATGCTAATTAATTCTTCAAAGGTTTCGGTATTGTTCAATCTGCGGAACCATTCAGCCAAAGTTGGTACGGAAGAGGAGCGCCAATGGCATGGGATGCAGTGTTAAGCAGCATTGATCATAATCATATTGAGGGATTTAAAGTAGCGTCTTGTGGGGATTTTGGTGTAGTGAAGTAGATAGGAGGCTGGGGAGAAGTCATTGCATTGGGATGTTACTGCAAGTATGGTGTCGTGGACCGACCTCCAGAAATTTTGGAGGGAGGGACACGACCACCAAATGTGGAGCATGGTGCCCTCAGCCATGCCACAGCGCCAGCATAAGTTTGAGATGGCATCTGAGAATTTGTGAAGCAGTGAAGGGGTTCTGTACCATTTGGAGAGAATTTTGTATCCGCCTTCTTGAACCGCTACATTAAGGGAGCCTTTGTGTATATAAGTACATATGGTTTCCCATTCCGAGTCAAAGTTTTATAGCTAAATCTTGCTCCCATGAAGAATAAGGCTTGCTGGAGAACGCTGATTTGTCCCTGAAGAGAAATATATAGAGGGTAGAAATGAGGTGCCTTTGTGGCTCGTGTTGTGTACATAGTTCTTCTAGAGTATTTAAGTCTCTTGTCCAATGGTCGGTAGTGTGGCTTTCTGTTTTGCCAGATGGAGGAGGAACAGGTTTGTCGGAAAGAGTGGAAAAAGGACGACGGGATGCTGATTGGAATCGATTGCAATAAATAAAGGAAACGTGGTAAAATCGTCATTTTAAGGAGTGCGGCTCTACCAAACCAGGAGACGTTTAGAGATCTCCAATTTTTAAGATCTGTTTTGGTCTTTTGCCACGCTGGGAGAAAGTTTTCTTTAAAAAGATTTGAGAGGGACATCGGTATTTTAATTCCTAGGTAGGTGATTGAATGTTTGGCCCAATTGAAGGGAAAATTGACTTGACATTGCGATACCGTTGCTGCGGGGAGGGTTACGTTCAGGGCAATAGATTTGGAATAATTTATTTTAAGATTTGAAATGGACTGAAACAGCTCTAAGTCGCGAAGAAGATTGGGGATAGAGATATGCGGATTGGTTAAGAAGAGGAGGTCGTCATCCGCAAAAGCGGCTATTTTATAGGTGCGTGTTTTGATGGTTATGCCATTGATGTCCGGATTAAGTTTCAGTTTATTGAGAAGGGGTTCGAGAGTGAGGACAAAGAGTAGGGGTGAGAGGGGGCAGCCCTGCCTGGTACCATTATGGAGCCTAAAGGCGTTTGACAGGTGGCCATTGACCCGGACCCTAGCGGTCGGCAGGGAGTACAGAGCTCGAATGTATGATAAAAACAGATCCGGCAAACCTATAGCTTTGAGGACCGAGTCCATGTAGTCCCAGGCCACTCTGTCAAACGCCTTCTCGGCATCCAGAGATAGGAAGAAACCTTGTTTGTTGGCGGAGGTCAACCAATGGTGAATGTTTAGTGCTTTAATGGTATTATCTCTACCTTCCCGTCCCGGAATAAAACCCACCTGATCTAAGGAGATCAAAGACGGGAGAAGCGGCAGTAAGCGGTTCGCTAGGATTTTTGCGTAAATCTTGACATCCACATTGATGAGCGATATGGGCTGATAATTCGTTACCAGGGAGGGGTCTTTCTCCTCCTTCGGTATTACCGTAATGTGGGCTTCAAGCATTTGAGGGGGGGCTTGTGAGGTAGAAGCAAAGGATCTAAAAGCTGAGAGAAAGCGGGGTTTAAGTATGTCCGGAAATGTTTTATAATATATCAAAGGGAGGCCGTCTGGGCCTGGCGCCTTACCGACCTTCATATCTTTTACCGCCTCGTCAAATTCGTCTTCAGATAAGGGAATATTTAGCTTTTGGGCAGCTTCCTGGGAAATAGGGTTCGGGACAAATTTGGAGAGGAACTCTCTAATTAAAAGCCGTGTCCAGGCTACTGGGCTTGGTGGGTCTAGATGGAATATTGTATAACGTTTGATAGTACTCTTCGAACTTTTGGGCTATAGCTTCGTTTGAGGTATGAACCTTACCATGTTTATCAGTGACATGATGCACAGTTGTGCTATGTTTTTTGCTTTGGACTGCTCTGGCCAGGAGAGTGCCAACTTTATTACCCTTTTCATAAAAGAGTTTGTCTTAAGACATATTGTCTCTTAGTTTTCAGGTTAAGTTCTTCCAACAACTGTTTCCTGGCTTGGGTCAAAGCCTGGTAAGTCTGTAAAGCAAGAGTCTGTGTGTGGCCTCCAGCGTCCTTATTTGGGACATAAGTTTTGCTATTTTGGTCTGGTGTTCTTTTTTTAAAGAGTGAGGACAATTTGATAAATTTTCCTCAGATGACGGATTTGTGAGTTTCCCATTGTATTAAGGTGGGGGTGTCGGGGATGTCGTTAAATCTGAAATAGTCTGTAAGACAAGTGCCGATTCTGGCTACATTAGTTGGATCCTTAAGTAGAGAGGGATTAAGTCTCCACGTTTTAGACTTGGTAACCGACTCAGGAAATTCTAGAAGGATGGTGATCGGGTGGTGGTCGGAGAAGGTCATAGGTTCTATCGTGGCCTTAGTTAAAAGAGGGATGTCAGATTGTGAAATGAAGAAATAGTCAATTCGGGAATATTTTTGATGAAGAGGTGAGAAGTATGTATAGTCTTTCCTTTGTGGGTTCAGCGTTCTCCAGGTATCATGTAGCAAGATGTTTTGAAGTTGCAATTTGATTTGTTTCAAGGCTTTGTATGGCATGGCTGAGGAACCAGAGGATGAATCTAAGATAGGATTCAGAGGGACATTTAAAGTCCCCTCCGAGAATGAGAATGCGTGTGGAGAAGGAAGATAAAAGGTTGCAGACGGAACGGAAAAAAGTGACTTGTTTTGTGTTGGGAGAATATATATTAGCAATGGTGATTGGTTTGGAATATATGGTCCCTTTAAGGAATAAGTATCTCCCTTCGGAGTCGCATAGTGAGTCCGTTAATTGAAAAGGCGTATTTTTAGAGATAAGGATCAACACTCCTTTTGATTTGGAATGGTAATTAGTCGAATGGAAAACCGTGGGGAAGTTTTTATCTGACAATTTAGGAGTTTTGTCTGTCAGGAAATGAGTTTCCTGTGTAAATATTATATTCGCTTTTAGT
This sequence comes from Lithobates pipiens, assembly GCF_037356315.1. NCBI lineage: Eukaryota > Metazoa > Chordata > Amphibia > Anura > Ranidae > Lithobates > Lithobates pipiens. The sequence goes on from NW_027507787.1 coordinate 111,722,331, forward strand.
TTATGGCACTCCCGCAGGAGTTGGGATCTCTTCTCCGGCAAGTTGAGACCTTTAGCATTGATAAAGGCCAACTTCAACGAGAGTGCCATGGAGTGTGACTTGTAGGAAGGGGAGGCCATCCTTGCTTCGTGGCTGTGGAGGGAGTGTGGGATGGTTATGTGTTTTTGACGCGGTGGTACACCCTAGGTACTAGGTGACTGGGGTCAGTAAGGATACTAGAGATAGGGGTGTGCAATAATATGTGTAGAACTAATACTAGGGGAGAAGGAGGGTGGAGGAATCGGGAATGATATAGGATGAGTGAAGGGGGAGAACGAGTCTCGAAGGACCTAACAACCGTGGTTTGAACAGAGGTGCGGTCGAGACTAATATAGAAATCGACTCGTTGATGGTTTATAGCGAGGTCCTGCTCGCTGTGCCCTGCGCAGTAAATGCTGTGCACAGGGTTAAACCATGACAGGTCTGAGATGATCCAATAATTTGTGATATCTAAAGTAATAGGGCAAAGCGGGATATCTCTGTGTGAGACGTAATCCGGGGTAGTGAGGAGTAGAAATATAAAATTAAGAGATGCTAGCAGCTGAACGGAGGGAAGGAAATGCATGCTAAGGTAGGAGGAAAGAAAAATACAATCTGCCAAGGGACAGTCTAGACCATTGGCAATGAAAAAAAAGGGTGAGCAGTGTAAATTATGTCTAACCAGTATGAAAGGCAAGTTATTTGAGAGCACGATCATGAGAGACATAAAAGGACGGGACAAAAGGTGCATTCTAGCTGGTACGTGATATTTATCTGAGAGATCTAACAAAAGCGTACATACAGAGATCATCCAAAAGAAAAAAAAACTGAACTACAGCAGGCCATGAAAGGTAAGTTATACTGTATCAGAACTAAACAGATGACAAACATCAGTTAAAACTAAAGTACTGTTATCAGGCTAAGCTGGTACTCTAACAATAATACAGAACTAACTCTTCCCAAAATTCAACTAAAGTAACCTCGGGGGCGAGGCGAAAGCGTATCACTGGAAACACTCCTGATCGCTGTATTAGCTGAACTGTTCCGAATGTGCCAGAGAGGGCACATTTAGATAGTGAGTGTTAACAAGGAGATCGGAAAACAAGGATAGAGCCCAGGTGGGTCAGGCTGTGCTCGTTGCTTCTCTCCAGTGCCCATAGGCACAATAGGCACCTGGGTGGTTAATAGGAGGGGGGCAACTCAAAGATCTCGTGAGCGGTTGGGAGCCAATTAGGGAATGGAACCTGTGTAAAAACCATGGCAACACAAAACAAAAATACAAGTCCCAATACAATCTAAAACTTGGGTATCATAGAAAGAATGGGGGGGCGATCCACAGGGACCACAGCGCATAGTTGTGAGGGGAAAGAGATGAAGGCGGTAGATCATCCACCTAATTAAACAGCCCGTGGATACTGGAGTCAGGACTGTGGTATCGTACAGTACCTGGGTGATGATTTTCGTGCGGTCTCCATATGAGGGAGTCACATGAGGATCAATGCATTGGGTCCGTGTGGATCGCCCCTGTTAGAGGAAGAACATATAAAATTAATAAAAATGTCACCCTTATTAATAGGAGTGGTTTAGGGAAGAAAACATGAGTCAAGGTTGTAGACATCAGTCCCTGGGTATACTGGACGTTAAGAGGAAAAAGAAAAAGGAAAAAAAAGAAGAAAAAAGGGGGGGGGGGGTCACGATACTTATCGGCAATTAAGTGAGAGTTCCTCAGACAGGCAACCGTCCCTGAAAGTTTCAAAAAGAATCAGTGATAATTCCCCCGAGCAACGGAGTGGCCATAAAAACCCGGCCAACAGGATAATGGGAGAGAGACAACAAATAACTGTAGAGTCCCGCTTAGCAGCTCAGTTGAAGGCATGAAGCTTCTGTATCGCTGATCAACGATCCCGGCGGGCTCTTCTCGTGTGCGGAGCCTTGAGCGGGCTGGTGTTGTGAGTAGATCCGTTCAGTGAGCAGTGGAGTTGGTCTTCGGATGGCGAGCGCTGTCTGCGGTTGCGATGCTCCGGAGTTTCCATCGGTTCGTGCTCTTGCTGATAGCGTCTCGCGGTTTGCGGGCGGAATTCCGCGTACCAATCAGGTACTTCAGTGTAGGGGATCTCCAGAGTGGTACAAAAGCGGCGTAGGTCCTCCGGGACCCGAAGCATAGCGGAGCGGCCTTGCGAGGAGGCTGAAAGTGCAAATGGGTACTTCCATCTATACTGTATGTCCTTGGCGCGCAGAACCTCCAGAAGTGGGCGGAGTTCCTTGCGGCGCTGAAGTGTAATGGAGGATAAGTCTTGGAACAAGCGAATCTCTGCGTCTTTGTATGTCAGCGGGTGTTTAACCCGCGCTTGTCTGAGAATGTCCTCCTTAAGCTGGTAGTCAATCACACAACAGACCACTCCCTGGGGGGGTCCGTCTCTGCCTTGCGGGCGTAAGGCGCGGTGGATGCGCTCCATTCCTATAGGGGTCAAGGGGTCCCGATCCAGGATAGAGTTGAACAGGCCCGTTACCTCTGGTCTTAAACGATCAGCTTCGATTGATTCAGGGAGTCCGCGGAGACGCAGGTTATGTCGTCTGCCGCAGTTGTCATGATCTTCCATGTGGCGGTTCAGGTCTCTGAGTTGCAGGGTGTGAGCGTCTATGATCTGACAGAACCGGCGAATCACCGTAGAGTGTTGCGCCGTTCTGTGTTCAACATCCTGGACTCTGCTCGCTATCGCTTGAATGTCAATGCGGAGCTCAGAAATCGCCGCCGTCAGTGTATTCTTTATATCAGGGATCTGCAATTAGCGGACCTCCAGCTGTTGCAAAACTACAAGTCCCATCATGCCTCTGCCTCTGGGTGTCATGCTCGTGGCTGTCAGAATCTTGCTATGCCTCATGGGAATTGTAGTTCTGCAACAGCTGGAGGTCCGCTAATTGCATATCCCTGCTTTATATCGTCCGCCACTGATCTAAGGTCGGTAAGGCTGAGATGTTGTTGCGGCTCAAGCACAATCTCGCCGTTAACAGAGGATGGCCGTGTAGACTGTGTATTGCTGTGAGGTGATGGCAAGCCTCGTGAGGACGCCATATTGCTGGCCTGAGAGCGGAACATATCGGATGTTTTGACTCGCTCTGTGAGACAGATCTCGAGGAGACCTGGATCGGGACGCAGAGGATCCACGGGAGGATGTTCCCATGTCGGTCGGTAGACTGTGGGGTCGAAATTACCTCCGGTGTTGACTGTTTTCCCTCCGTATCAGCAGGAGCGCACTAGTTAGGCTGCCATTCTCCTCAGCGTCCAGACCACGCCCCCCCCCCCCAAGTAAACAATTCTTAATCTTAATAGGTCTTCCGAGAGTTTTTGTGTGAAGCATCATTCACATCAGGCAATGCTTCTTGTGAAAAGCAAACCCAGAACTGGGGTGTGTGTGTGTTTTATAGGGCAGGGCAGCTGTAACCAACACCTCCAATCTCATCTCATTGATTGGACTCCAGTTGGCTGACACCTCACTCCAGTTAGCTCTTGGAGATCTCATTAGTCTAGGGGTTCATATACTTTTTCCACATGCACTGTAAATGTTTACATGGTGTGTTTAATTTGTGTTATTTGTTTAAGCAGACTGTGATTGTCTGTTGTGACTTAGATGAAGATCAGATCACATTTTTTGACCAATTTGTGCAGAAATCCATATCATTCCAAAAGGGTTCACTTTTTTTGCAACTGTATTAAAGCAGTAGTAAACCCGCTAATGTTTTTTTTGCCACCTGCAAAGGGAAAGGCATAATGAGCTAGTATGCACCGCATACTAGCTCATTATGAAATACTTACCTTAGAACGAGGCCCCGACATCTGGCCCAATCCACGCCGAGGGAGCTGACATGCTCCCTCGGCGTTTCTTCCGGGTGTCACGGCTCCGGCACTGTGAGTGGCCGGAGCCGCGATATCGTCACTCGCGGGAGATTTCATCACGGCCTGGTCTGGCGACTGCCGGGCTTTCACCCGAGAATCCCCTTGTGCGCATGCACCGTTGCAGTCAGCGGCGCATACCGAGGGGAATATCTCCTGAACCGTACAGGCTTTCCTGTAGGTAAAAGTAAAAAAAAATTAGTATACAACCACTTTAAGGATCGAGATGCTACGGGACAAGACACACTGCAACAGATACATCAGAGAAAAAGAATATAAAAAATATATATTAAAAATACATTTTTTTAACAAGTTCATGAAAAGCATTGATCATTGATATTTTAAATAAGTTCATACATCAGTAGTGCATGATTAGTACTTGTACGCACTGTTAGATGTGTGTGTAACATTTGTTGCCACATGGCATATACATAGGTATTTTGAATAGTCTGATACTTTTATACTTCTATACATAAACCTGTTCAAAAATACAGATGGAGAGACAAAAATGAGAATAAGACAATGTCAACCATCCATAGGAGTTTTGGCGGTGTGGTACAGTACCTGTAATGAACATGCAAAGTAGCGATCTGGGTGGGTGAATGACAAGAAAAAGGCACCAACATCCATGTAGATTAATGTAAACGGGGAAATTTTTTGGCATATTTTGAGTCCCCTGGTGAGCCCAGAGTGGCGAAACAAGGCCGGGACAATCACTCCAATGCTATTACTGAGTGATTTTATTTTGTCTGTTTTGAATTCTAGATGTATCCTTGTACAACCAAAACTTTTTAACTATGTCTTGCATGTAATAAAAATCATGTAATTTTTTTATACCTATTGTGGAGTATTGAAATTACTACTTCTTTGCTGGCACCCTTAAAAATTCTGCCAAAAATGTCCCTTGTTTACATTACCGGCTCTTCTACTCCTCCCATGTGGCCTATAATGCCCCTGACCTGCACACTTACCTTGACAGAATTGACTTTCCCACTCTACACTTGGGGACTAATTCTGACCTAGATCAAGATATCACCCTGGAGGAAGCACAGCTAGCTATCACGCAACTTAAGCCCAGCAATAACCCAGGAGTGGACGGATTCCCTACCAAGTTCTATTTGCAACATTTAGATCTATTTGCTCCTAGACTGACTTACTGAAACAGTTTTTTAGTTTGGGGGTCTTGCCTGATTCCACGTCAGAGGCGGCGGTGGTGGTGCTGGTGCCCACGCTGGGTAAGAACCCTGAAGAATGCTCCTCATAACGTCCAGTATCTCTTCTTAACATCAATGCTAAGATCTTGGCAAATCGTGTAAGGTTCTTTAGGACATCAGTCATGTGGATCAAACTGGCTGTATGCCTGGAAAGGGCACTGACATTTACCTCTGGCCTCTTTCTGAATCTTTCAATTTCCCACAAGAACAGCTCCCTCGACACCGAAAAGGCATTTGACTCCGTAGAGTGGGGTTTCCTTTGGGAAGTGATGAGCAGATTCGGATTTGGACCCAGGTTCCTTCAGTGGTTACGGATGCTATATAGTGTCCCCAGGGCCAAGATCCGTACTAATGACAAGACTATCTGAGCCCTTCCCATTGCAGCGTGGCAAACGTCAGGGCTGTCCTCTGTCTTTACCCTAGCTTTGGCAATTGTCCAAGATTCTAGGTTGGTCAAGGGGCTGAGGGTGGGGTACTTGAAATTAGAAATTTCTCTGTAAGCTCATGATGCTCTCCTCTACTTACAAGATGCAGAATCCTCTCTAAAGGCGGCCCTGGACTTGTTTAATTAATTTAATGATATTTCGGACAGCGAGGATGATTCCTCTGGCCCAGTGGCTGAGCATGAGAAAAAAACGCTGGTGGAGGCACTGATTGCAACTGTGCGAGAAATTTTAAAAATGGAGGATGCGGTGGAGGTGTCGGTTCCTTTTGGCACTTCGCAAGCCACCTCGCACAGCAAAAGTATGAATGGGAGCATTCAAAACGTCCCTTTGTGCTTCACTGTGCATTATCCTTTTGGGGAGAGTCTTCTCAAAAAGTGGACGACTCAACCTGTGGTGGATCCCCCGGTTTCTCGGCTGAATAAAACCACCATGATTCCGGTTGAGGACCCTCCAGCCTTTAATGATCTGGCTGACAGTAAAGCAGTCTCTGAGCTGCGCTATGTTCACTAATGCGAGTTTGGCGCTTCGGCCAGTCTTGGGTATTGCCCTGGTGTCTCAACGCTGACAGAGTGGACAAAGCTATTGCGCCGTGACCTGGATGGTGACCAGTTTCCTCCTCCCTAAGCTGAATTGGCAGACCAACTGGTCCAGGGGCTGTAGTTTGTCTGCTGCCTCTTTGGATGCAGCTCCCTTGCTTTCTAAGCTGTCTGTTTCAGCGGTAGTGCTTCGACGGGTATTGTGGCTGAATTGTTGGACTGCGGATCAATCCTCTAAAAAAAAAAAAAAAAAAAAAAAAGCCCTAAATGATCTGCCTTTTAAAGGCAATCGTTTGGGGCCACTCTGGATGATATTAAGAGTGTCACGGGGAAGAGTACTTTTCTTCCACAGTCAAAGAAGGGGAAGGAGCAAAGTCGCAAGCGTGGTCCTTCTCGGTGCACAGAGTTTTTTTTCATCCCTCGTGGTCCTTTGACAAAGACTCAGTCTTTCAAGCCCCCCTTGGAAGGCTCCAAGCGACCCTGGTCAGGCAAACCGAGAGTGAGTTTCTCCAGACCCCCAGATATGAAGAGGCACCCTCGCTCTGTGCGGGTGGGGGACGTCTTCGCTGGTTTCTGGGCCCGTGGACCTCTGTTAAATGACAAGGGTCCATGAAGTGATTGTGTCTGGTTACAGATCGCGTTCCAGACTTGCCCCCCAAGCAGATTTTTTTCCATCCAATCTGCATCTGTCTCAAGACTGCTTGTTAGCCCTCTTGGCCATGGTGCGAAGTCTGTTGCTTGAAGAGGCGATTGTCCCGGTGACAGAATGTTTCCAGGGCTCTTATTCAAACCTTTTTACGATCTCTGAAAGAGGGTACAATACGTCCAATTCTGGACCTCAAGGCCCTTAACCGCTATGTGCCGGTGCGGAAGTTCAGAATGGAGTCCATTCACTCCATGGTGGCATCACTTCATCAAGGGGACTTTCTTGCCTCCATCAACATCCAGGATGCCTACCTGCACATTCCGATTTGTTCACATCGGTTTGCAACGTTACCCTTTGGTCTTGCCTCCGCTCTTCAGGTCTTCACCAAAGTGTTGGCCCCGGTTCTGGTGCTGCTGTGGCAGTGGGGAATTGCTGTTCTGGGCTACCTGGATGACCACCTGCCACAAGCAGAGTCCCCTGCGACCCTGGGGGGCGACGTGGAGATCACTGTTCAAACTCTGGCAGATTTTGGGTGGCCGAGTACCTAAAGTCTGCGTTGATTCCAGTTTGAAAATTGGTTTATCCGGGTCTGACTCTGGATTCCGCTCAGGCCAGAGTGGTCCTTCTGCAGAACAAACTCTAGAAATTAGTAGGCAACCCGCTTACTACTGTCCAGCAAGTCGGTCTTCCTGCAGACTTGCATGTGGGTGCTAGGACTGATGGTGTCTACGATCAAGGCGGTCCCGTTTGCTCAGTTTCCTACGAAACCCCTGCAAAAGGAGATCTTGTTAAAATGGGACAAATGTTCTGAGTCTCTGGACAGTCAGATTTGGCTGAGTCAAGGAACCAAAGGGTCCCTGATCTGGTGGCTTTGTTCCCCGGCTCTAAAGCAGGGGAAATCTTTTCTCACCCTGTACTAAATGGTGGTCACCACCGATGCCAGTCTGTCTAGGTGGAGAGGAGCTCCGGGTCACTGGACGCTAGAGGAATCCAGACTACCTGCTAAAATCTTGGAACTCTGGGGAATCAGATTCTGTCTGGATCATCTGATCTATGCCTTTCCTCCTCAAGCTTCTGCCACGGCTGTTGCGCAGGATCAAGGCCAAAGGAATTCCGGTCATTCTAGTGGCCCTGGACTGGCCTCGTTAGTATTGGTATGCCAACCTGGTGCGTCTGCGCCCCCTGGCAGCTGCCTCTCAGGGAGGATCTGCTTATCCCAAGGCCCGATCTTCCACCCTAATTTACCGTCACTGGCTTTAATGGCATGGCTGTTGAAAGCCAGGCGTTGAAGAATAGGGGCTTATCCGCGTCGGTGATTCTGACACTCCTCAAAGTTGGGAAGTCTACTTCTAGGAAGGTATATCATCGGATGTGGAAAGCATACATTTCATGGTGTGAGTCAGTGGGGTTTCACCCATGTTCCTTTTTGGTGGCTCGAATTTTTACTTTTCTTCAGAGGGGAGTTGAAAAAAATTGTTCAAGTACTGTCAAGGGCCAGGTGTCGCCCTTCGCCGTTTTCTTTTAGCGCTCCCTGGCTTCATATTCCCTGGTGCATACCTTCATTTAGGGAATACGACATGTTATTCCACCAATGCGATCTCCCTTGCTACCGTGGGACTTGAATCTGGTACTTTTGGTTCTACAGAACCCCCCCCCCCCCGTTTGAAAATATTCAAGAAATTCCCCTGCTCACGCTATTACCTTTGCTTGCAGGGTGTCAGAGTTGGTGGTGCTATCCTGTCGCACGCCCTACCTGGTGATTCATAAGGACAAGGTGGTGTTTCGTCCTTCATTTCAACGGTTGTCTCTGATTTCCATTTAAATGAAGACATTGTGTTGCCTTCTCTGTGTCCCAGGCCGCAACATCTCAGTGAATTTGCCTGGCACACCTTCGCTGTGGTACGGGTTTGTGTTGACGGACCAAAGAAGGGGCTATCTGCTTCCTCTGTGACCTTTTTCTAGATGGATCAGACAGACAGTGACTCAGGCCTATTCTATCAAGGGTCAGCTTCCTGCCTTCCCAGTGAAGTCGCACTCTACTCGAGCGCGGAATGCCTCCCAGGGCCTTCCGTCATCAGGTGTCAGTGACGCAAGTTTGCAAGGTGGCCACCTGGTCATCGGAACCCACTTTAACAAAATTTTACAAGGTGGATGTGCTGGCATCTGCAGATGCTTCTTTTGGCCACAAGGTTCTGCAGGCTGCGGTCTAGAGGGGTTTTCCCTCGTGGATGGGGCGTTTTTTGTTTTTTTTTGTTTTGTTTTTGCTGTTCAGGTTGAGCTCCAGTTATTCTAGCTGTGCTCCAGTTTGGTTGGCCTTTTTTTTTTGTTGGCTGCCCCTCCCCTCATATTTGGCACTGCTTTGGGACATCCCTATGGTTCTGAATAAAGGAGGATGTGTCTGTCAATGAACAAATGAGAAAATGGCGTTTTTGACTTACCGTAAAAATCTGTTTCTCTGAGTTCATTGTCAGACACAGCACCCACCCCTCTATGGAGTTGTTAATATTCCTAACACTGCATGTTACATAACTGAAGACCTATAGCAGAGAGGGGGGTGTATATCACCTAGGACTGCCCAAGGGCATAGCAAAGTCTTTTTCTGCCTAGTGTCCTACTCCTGTAGGGGGCGATATAACCCTATGGTTCTGAATAAAGAAGGCTATGTCTGTCAATAAACGAATGAGAAATCGAAATTGTTCGACCCACACCAATGGGGTGGCCGGTGCATCAGCACGTGCCTGGGGATCTAGGGAAAAACATGGCCTAAACACAGTTAATGCAGATCCCTGAATAGTGACAAATTCATTAAACAAGTCCAGGGCCAGCTTTTTTTTTTCTTCCAAATAACCCACCCTCAGCCCATTGACCAACCTTCAGAAGCAGATTTTACCCCAGTAAGTCAAAAATCCTATTTGGACATCCAGGTTCAGAGGGACCCAGCGAGTTTCTCTGAACTTGGTATAATTTCACTGTTCCAATTTCGTGAAAGGTGTGCCTCATGGACTTCTGTCATTGAAACTTATGGGACGTATAACCCTTCTGAAAATGACCCCCCCCCCCCCCCCCCCCCCAATTTCTTTGTTTTCGTAACTGCCCAAGCTGAATGCCCAATTACTCCTTTAAGGACGTAGTAGATCGTGTATGGGGACTCTTACCCCAGATTAGCAAGGTCGACCTAAATTCCAGTGCGGTGTGGTCGATTGGCGCTACCTGATCTCTGGGTTTATTTTTGGGTGACTGTCTTGGTCACTGTTCACTGGTAGTATAGGCTTTCTCAGGCTAATGCAGTAGTGTTCCTTGAGGTATGTTGGGTTCCCTCCGGAAGCTAGGAAATTTAGTTTACTGGGGTCCCTGGCCCTATCCCATCTTGCCATGTCCAACTAAGACCACCCTTAGAGTCTGGGCGGTAGCTATGAGCAGATTCCACAAACTCAATAGATGGTCTCCCTTTAACCTACTGTGGGGAAACCCAAATCTCTTGCATCCTTGCCCTATTCCTGACCCTCAGCTCTGGGCTAGATACGGGATCAAGACTTTGCTTGACGTATTCGTAGCAGGTACACTTCTTTCTTTTGCAGAACTTTGGGCCAAGTTTTAATTGCCTGGCTGGATGATTTTTCTTTACTTATAGTTACGTCATGCGGTGCAGGCTCAGTTTCCTGGTTCACCGTGCCTTGCTATAGACCCTATTGAGGAACTGGTAGCTCAGGATTCATTGGCCAAATCCTGGTCTCCTCTTTACTTTGATCTGCTTAGTGTCAACTCTCCTTAGATGGAGCGTTTGTGGGATCAGTGGAGGACTGACTTACCTGACCTTGACAGAGTGGGTTGTGAGGCATGTCTCGAGGACAGTACTAAATTACGAATATCTTCAAACATAAATTGATCAAAACAATTTTTTTTTTTTGCACAGGGTGTACTACACTCCTCAGACTACATAGAGTACATCCCTGGAGATCTCTGGAATGTACCCGCTGTGGAGATGTTGGTATATATTTGCATATGTTCTGGAGCTGTTTGTGGGTAGGTCGTTCCTTGGGAGAGGTGGTTGAACTCATGACTGTTCGTCTCCAGGTGTCCCTTCTGACTACTCCTGAATTGATTATCCTAGGTATCCAAGATGACGACCAAAGGCCCGATGTACTAAATTATTAATTTCTTGTTATTATGCGAAGATAAATTATTATCAAGTGGAATGCATTTGACTTTGTCCATCATTGATTGGAGCCAATCTGATCAGTACATGTATGTGAACACTACAGAGACCTTTTCGTTTGGTGGAAGGTGATTAAGCATTTTAGAGGTGAACACTATCATTGGATGAGTGTTTTTGTGGCATGGAAGATTTATCATATATTGATTCAGTATTTTTATATAATTATGTTTTAGGTTTAATTACACACGGGCACTGATTGTGTTTAGGTGTTACTGTGCTATTATAAGTTGACAGCAGCACACTAATTGTTTACAATCAATTGTTTACAGATATTTCATGGTGAGAGATCACTTTTATTGGTTGCAGCAGTGTCATTTAGTTATCTTTGTTAATTTGGTATTTTCTATTGGTTTTAAATTTTATCAGCAATTTTAGTATTCATTAGCACTTATTGTCAATGTATTATTGTTTTTTTCCATCTTTTTGATTTTGTCATCAGGCCTAAGTTTCGGTAAAGGAACATTGTTTTGTAAAAAAAAAATGTGGCTTTAGGTGCATTTTTTAATTAACTTTTCTTCTGCCAGGGGAAAAGGTGTTCAGGGTTGCTTAGAAAACGCTCGGTGTGCATAGGTTGTTAAAAAAGGTTGATAAAAAGTAATGACTGTGATATAATGCCATTGCTAATTTTTGCAAGTTTGTGGTAATTGTATTATTTTTAGTTTTATAATAAAATCGATAGAGGCCATGTACAGTGTTTTTTTTTTTTTTTTGCAGGAACGCTCGAATGTTGCAAATTTTCCTGGCCATTCTGGTCCTATATCATGCGTGGCTTTTTCAGAAAATGGGTATTATTTGGCAACTGCTGCTGATGATTCCAGTGTCAAACTGTGGGACTTGCGAAAACTAAAGAACTTCAAAACTCTTCAACTGGAAGAAGGTTACCAGGTATGACTTGTATTGTGAAATCTAAAAAAAAGTTGTGTGTATGTATGTGTGTATATATATTATATATATATATGTGTGTGTGTATATTTGTGTGCAAAAGTTTGCATACCCTGGCAGAAATTTGTCAAGTAAAAAGGCGCAATGTGCATATACCTCAAAACATAGTACTCAATAGTCCAAGGGCAAAAGTAGAATGCTGTATATATGTACACATATGTACACCCATATGTATATATGTCAAATGGTCAGTCAGGGCAGCCACCAAGAAAACCAAAAGCACGTTCCAATAAACTAGAATATAAACAAGGAAAAGGGAGCCTCTGACTGTATCAAAAACAATTTATTAAAACGGCAATATCCACTCACATGAAAGAAAGAGGCGTTGCATTCAAGTCCATCATCATCTGGGCTGAGAAGATGGTGTGGGACTGCAGGTCAGAGCAGATCCTGTGTAGCTGGCATTACATCAAATCCAGGCAGGAAAGGGTGGAAATGGCTGAAGCACTGTGCAGTACAGTGTCCTTCAGTGTTCCCAGCTAAAAATGCCTATCGCAGTCCGGTGGCGTAATAAAAGTCCATCTGATAAGGATAGTGGTTCAGTGAGGGGCGGGTGGACATCCATGCTGGTGGCTGAGCCGCGCTAAGTCTCTACAGCTTTCGTTCTGCCTCTATGGTGTGGAGAGAGGCACACAGCCGTGTATCCGGAACGAGAACGAGGCTTGGGGTGTAAACACAGGACGGAGCCCAGCCGTGACGTCAAGGCTGGGTTCCGCTATCCACTATCCTTATCTGATGGACTGTTATTACTCCACCGGACTGTGATAGGCATTCAGACTGAGCCTTGATAGCAGCAGTTGCTTGACTATTTTGCTCAGCAGCGGGGTGCATTTTCTGGTAGTACCTCTGCATTTGTGCTTGGGCAGTATTCTCCATCCTACAAGGAGGAGAACGTCTGGCATCAATCGACATCAAGGATGCATACCTGCATGTACCTATTTTCCCCGCTCATCAGAAATATCTGCGTCTCGAAGTGTAAAAACGTCATTTTCAGTTTGTAGCTCTGCCTTTCGTTCTAGCTACTGCACGGTTGTTTACAAAGGTCCTAGCTCCTTCTCTGGCCAGATTAACCACTTGCTTACTGGGCACTTAAACCCCCTCTTGCCCAGACCAATTTTCAGCTTTCAGTGCTCTCACACTTTGAATGACAATTACTCAGTCATGCAACACTGTACCCAAATTTTTTTTTGTTTTTTTTTTTGTTTTGTTTTTTGTTTTGTTTTTTGTTTGTTTTTTTGTCATTTTCTTCATACAAATAGAGCTTTCTTTTGGTGGTATTTGATCACCTCTGGGTTTTTTTATTTTCTGCGCTATAAATGAAAAAAGACCAACAATTTGGGGAAAAAAATGCATTTTTCTTCATTTCTGTGATAAGATTTTTCAAATTAGCAATTTTTCTTCATAAATTTTGGCCACAATTTATACTGCTACACATCTTTGGTAAAAAATAACCCAAATTAGTGCATATTATGTGATCTGTGTGAAATTTATAGAGTCTACAAGCTATGGTACAAATCATAAAAATACGATCACATCTGATGTACTAAGGCCTATTTCATTTCTTGAGACCCCAACAAGCCAGGAAAGTACAAATGCCCCCCAAATGACCCCTTTTTAGAAAGTAGACATTCCAATGTATTTAGTAAGAGGCATGGTGAGTTATTTGAAGTTGTAATTTTTTCCCACAATTCTTTGCAAAGTTAAGAATTTTTTTTTTTTACAAGATTGTCATTGTAATAGCTTATTTCTCACACGGAATGTGCATACCACAAATAACACCCCAAAATACATTCTGCTACTCCTGAGTATAACGATACCACATGTGTGAGACTTTTACACAGCCTGACCACATACAGAGGCCTAACATTGAAGTAGCACCTTCAGGCATTCTAGGAGCATAAATTGCACATTTCATTTTTCAACCACCTATTACAGTTTTGAAGGCCCTGGAACACCACGACAATGGAAACGCCCAGAAAATGACCCCATTTTGGAAGGCTAACACCCCAACGTGTAATCTATGAGGCATGATGAGTCTTTTGAATAGTTCATTTTTTTTTCCAGAAGTTTTTGGAAAATGTGGGGAAAAAAATGAAAACGCATTTTTTTTTTTTTTTTTTTTTTTTACATAAAGTTGTCGTCCGTTTATAAGATATTTCCAACACATAGCATTTACATAGCAACAATAACATCCCAAAATACATTCTACTACTCCTGAGTATGGCAGTACCACATGTGTGAGACATTTACACAGCCTGGCCACATACAGAGGCGCAACATGCAAGGAACACCGTCAGGCGTTCTAGGGAGACATAGCATGCACATACCAAGAATTACACCCCCAAATACATTATGCTGAGCAAAGGGTAAACAAAAGATTATCTGTGGTTTTAGAAGCGCAGTTGTCCACAGGAGGATAGCACTGATCCAGGCAGCAGGCAGGGACTTGGTCAGCAACAGCGAACACAATTTTTCAGGCAGCAGGCAGGGATACGGTCCATATACAGTCCATATACAGTCCAGGGTCAGTGCAGAGATATTGTCAGCAGTGCCAAAAATATTGGTCCTGGTATTAGGCAGGTCCATGTGGTGTGGTCAGTGCGGCATGACAGCAGTAAGTCCTACAGGCAGCAGACAGAAGTAGGGCCTCATCAGGACAGAATGGGGATAGGGATAGAGGCTTCTCCCACCCAAATCTCTTTGAAGCCTCCAAGTCTCCAGACCCTAATCTAGGACTGAGAAAACAAAGAAAATTGTTTTTCGTCATCCAGAAAAACTATTCTGGAGCCCCTCACATATGTGAGACCCCTGTGTTGAATCCCACTAGTCCAGTTGCCGAATACAAGATCAGTCCAAGAGGCAGGCAAATATCATTGTCAAACAGTCCAAGGTCAGTTCCAGATCAGGCAGAGATATGTGCAGAATCGTTCAGCAGAAGCATGGTCTAATAACAGTCCAGGGTCAGTTCCAGATCAGGCAGCAGTATGTACAGAATCGGCAGGTATAAGAGTGGTCGAATAACAAGCCAGGGTCAGTTACAGAGTAGGCAGTGGCATAAGGGTTGTGAAGGTGTATGAAGGCAGGAACTGAGGATTATGTTTACCATACTTCTCTAATAATTTATTGAAGTATGTTAGTGGCGAAAACAGTCACTTATGCAGAGGCCTGGTTGGGAAGGACATTGTGCACAATAAAATGTCTCTTCTGACTCCTGCTCTGGTACACACTTTACATCTTTTTTGACGTCTTTGGCCTGTTGGTTTGGGAGGGATTTTATCGGGAAAGTGGCGCTCGGAGAGTCGATTAACAATATCTGATCGGATATTTTCTGATGGGCCGTTCGCAAAAACAAGGGCAGTGAAAACTTCCTCCTGGTAGCCAAAGAATTGCTACTTTTTTTATACCAATGGTATGTCCATCTTGTGGCAAGGTATGGTTCCATCATTTGGTCAACGAAGTAGACTCCCCCATGAACAAATTATATTCATAAATGCATTTTTTTTTTTTTTATGGGGCCATTCCTTCTTTGGATTTCCACAAATATATCATTGTGGATAGAAGACAACATGTATACATCCCTTCTGTCCCTCCACTTCACTGCCAGAATCTCCTGGTTTCGCAGACTTGCCGTTTCTCCTTTTCTCAACTTCTTATTGACAAGACTTCAAGGAAAGCCCTTCTGATTCCTTTTTACAGTGCCACATGCTGGCGTCTTCTTCCGGTGAAGGTTGTGGAACAGGGGCAGAGATGTGTAGAAGTTGTCTACATACAGGTGGTAGCCTTTATCCAGTAGGGGGTATATGAGGTCCCAAACAACTTTCCCGCTGGATCCCAAGTAGTCCGGACAATTAGGGGGCTGCAGCTGGGTGTTCTTCCCTTGGTACACTATGAAGGAATATGTGTACCCTGTGGCTCGGTCGCATAATTTGTACAACTTCACCCCATAGCGGGCCCTTTTACTGGGGATAAATTGCTTAATTTTAAACCTGCCGCTAAATTTTAATAAGGGACTCATCCACACGTGTTGGTCTGGGGTAAACAATTTGGGGAATGTTTCTGAAAAATAAGTATTGGACGAATTTTGTAAAGCCTTTCATAATTTGGGTCATTTTGGGGAGGGCACTGGGTATTGTCACTGAAATGTAGGAACCTCATGATCATCGGATACCTGGTTCTGGGCATTATCACGGAGAAGAGCGGCATGTGGTGGAGGGGGTGCGTTGACCAATAGGTACGTAATTGATTTTTTTTTTTGAGTCCCATATTAAATGTGAGGCCTAAAAAAAAAACCTTGAACTCCTGCACTGTTAGGTCTCTCCATCGTAGGGACGGGCATAAAAGGATGTTGGATTTTGCAAAATAAATTGTTGTGCATACAGGTTGCACTGGGCCACAATTGACGTCAATATGTTCTCCGTAAAAATTAAATGTATTGGGGTAAAATTCTCCGTGTCCACCTGCACTCCTGGCTGGGCAGTGAAAGGGGGAACATTGGCCTCTCCTGAATTAGGAGGAAGCCACAAGGGGTTCTGAATGGCATAGGGAAGGCTGGCATGGGTCCTAACCCTTTGGGGCTGAGGTAACACCCCACTGTTACTTGGCCTTTCTTTCCGAGGCACTGCAGTGCTGCTGGACGCCACTGCCGCCTCCACTAGAACGCCTTTGTTTGATGGGCCAGATATATTCCACCTCTGATTGACTCAGTGTTTCACTACTGAGGACTGGCTCAAAATTTGTCAGCTTCAGAATCCGAAATTGAAAGGGAATCTGAAAAACAGAGCTCCCCGTTGCTTGTTGGCCGTGGAAAGAATTTGGTACGCCTCCTCGGGGGAAAAGCCTCTTTTAGACATGGTTGGTTTTTGGTGGTGATGAGACTGCACTGATGAGGTGGCACTGATGTACACTGATGAGGCAGTACAGATGGGCACTGATCGCACAGATGTGTACTGATGAGGCGGCACAGATGGGCACTGATTGTACAGATGGGCGCTGTTGAGGTGGCACAGATGGGCGCTGTTGAGGTGGCACAGATGGGCGCTGTTGAGGTGGCACAGATGGGCGCTGTTGAGGTGGCACAGATGGGCGCTGTTGAGGTGGCACAGATGGGCGCTGTTGAGGTGGCACAGATGGGCGCTGTTGAGGTGGCACAGATGGGCGCTGTTGAGGTGGCACAGATGGGCGCTGTTGAGCACAGATGGGCGCTGTTGAGCACAGATGGGCGCTGTTGAGCACAGATGGGCGCTGTTGAGCACAGATGGGCGCTGTTGAGCACAGATGGGCGCTGTTTGGCACAGATGGGCGCTGTTTGGCACAAGTGGACACTGCTGCGCACAGATGGCACTAGATGGGTCACTGGGCACTGTTTGGGCACACTGTTTATAAGCAGCTACTTTAAAACACAGATTCTCTCTCTTCACACACTGTCTGTGTGAGGAGAGAGATACAGCAATTTGAGATGCGGCCAACACAGATTTCCCCTGACGCGCGCGGAGCTAGGAAAGGGGACGACATCAGTAGACGTCCCGGTAATGTAGATCCGTGCTGTAGCCGTCATTCGGCTATAGCGTGGATCTCAGGAGGTTAAGGGCCCAAGGTATAACTATTTTAGCTTGCCTAGATGACCTGCTCTTGATAGACTGGTCAGTAGCCCGCTAAGGCCAAAGCTTGGTCACCACAATCAACTACCTAGAATACCTAGGTTGGGTCCTCAACCTAGAGACATCTTCTTTAAATCCAGTAAGAAGACTTGAGTACTTGGGTCTGGTTATAGATACAACCCAGAAGAGGGTGTTTTTACCCCAGGCAAAGATCAGTGCCATAAAGTAGCTGGTTCAGGTGGTCAGGGCAAAAAAGGATCCTTCTATTTGCCTTTACATGAGGTTGTTGGGAAATATGGTGGCTTCATTGAAAGCTATACTCAGTTGCAATCGATACTGCTGCAAAGCAGTATCCTATCTGCCTGGAACAAGAAGGTCCAGGCACTAAATTTTCCGATGCACTTATTGCCAATAGTGCGCCAGAGCCTCAGTTGGTTGTTGATACCCGAGAATCTGTGGAAGGGAAAATCTTTCTTACCAGTTACCTGGAAGGTGGTAACAGATGCCAGCCTTTTGGAGAGCAGTCCTGGAAGAGACGATTGTCCAGAACCGAAAAGACCTTGCCCATCAACATTCTAGAGATTCGGGCAGTGTACCTAGCCCTAAAGGCCTGGACATTCAGGTTGTGGTATTGTCCTGTCAGGATCCAATCCGACAATGCCACAGCAGTGGCTTATATCAATCACCAAGGGGGCACCAGAAGTCATGCAGCCCAGGGAGAGGTAAACCATATCCTAACCTGGGCAGAAAAGCATGTGCTGTGGAAATCGGCAATCTTCATTCCAGGGGTAGAAAATTGGCAGGCGGACTTCTTAAGTCGCCAACCGTTGTTTCCAATGGAATGGTCTCTTCACCCCAACATCTTCCTGGCTATATGCCAAAGATGGGGGATCATTCAAGCAGATCTCTTTGCGTCCAGGTTCAACAAGAAGGTCGACAACTTTGTGTCAAGAACAAGGGATCCACTCGCATACGGAACAGATGCGTTGGTGACTCAGTGGGATCATTTCTCACTGATTTATGCATTCCCTCCTATTCTGCTGCTACCACGACTTCTTCACAGGATCAAGCAGGAAAGGAAGTTGGTTCTTGTGGCCCAGAAGATCTTGGCATGCAGAGATCGTAAAGATGGTGGTAGGGGTCCCATGGACCCTACCACCACGTCCAGACCTGCTATCGCAGGGACTAGTGTTACATCCTACCTTACAAACGCTAAATTTAACGGTTTGGCTATTGAATCACACTTTCTGAAGAAGTGTGGGCTTTCGGGCTCCGTGATCTCTACCTTGATTAATGCAAGGAAGCCAGCTTCCAGAGTCCTTTATTATAGAGTCTGGAAGGCATATTTCCTGGTGTGAATCCATGGGTTGGCATCCCAGAAAGTATGTCATGGGTAGAACGCTTGGCTTTCTACAAATTAGGTTAGAGATGAAGCTGGCCTTGAGTACTATCAAAGGCCAGGTCTCAGCCTTATTGGTATTGTTTCAATGACCACTTGCTTCGCATTCTTTTGTCCGTAGCTTCATACGTTGGGATAACGTGGCTTAATCCACCGGTTAGGTCACCCCTGAACCCTTGGGACTTGAATTTAGTTCTGTTGGTATTACAGAAATAGCCAATACGACATATTCCCTTGGTCCTTTTGACAAGGAAGCTTTTTTTTTTTGGTAGCAATATCCTCTGCAAGAAGGGTATCAGAATTGGCTGCTCTTTCTTGTAAAGAGCCATATTTAATTATTCATAAGGATAGAGTAGTATTGCATCCTCATCCTAGCTTTCTGCTGAAGGTAGTGTCAGGTTTTCATCTAAACCAGGATATTTTCTACCTTCATTTTTTTTCCATAACCCTGTTCTACAGAAGAAAAGTCACTACATTCTCTGGCTGTAGTGAGAGCAGTCAAATTTGGAGATGACTGTTCAGATTTGGAAAACTGGATTGTTTGTGTTACCTTAAGGTCTTCGAAAAGAACAGGCAGCATCAAAATCTACTATTGCCAAGTGGATTTGGCAAGTAATTATTCAAGCGTATGGTTTGAAGAGGAAAGTTCCACTTTTTCAAATCAAAGCCCACTCCACCAGGGTTGTTAGTGCTTCGTGGGCAGTGCATCACCAAGACTCCATGGCTCAAATCTGCAAGGCCGCAAATTTGTCTTCAATCCATACATTCACCAGATTCTATCAGGTGGATGTAAGAAGGCATGAGGATATCTCCTTTGGGCACAGTGTGCTGCAGACAGCAGTATAGGTCCTTAGATCTGATTGCACCCTACTTTTGTGTCTCCCCCTGAGATAGCATTGCTCTGGGACATCCCATACAGTAATTACTGTGGCTCTGTGTCCCGTGATGTGCGATAAAGAAAATAGGATTTTTATAACGGCTTACCTGTAAAATCCTTTTCTTGGTGTACATCACGGGACACAGAGGTTCTTTCCCTCTTTCTGATTACACGTGTATTGCTTTGCTACAAAGCTGAGGTACTCCCAGTAAGGGGAGGGATTATATAGGGAGCTAAACTTCCTGTCTAGGGTGTGCTAGTGTCCATTATCTAAAGGTGCCTATATAACCCATACAGTAATTACCGTGGCTCTGTGTCCCGTGATGTACTCCAAGAAAATTATTTTACAGGTAAGCTCTTATAAAACAATCCTATCTTTTTATCTTTTTCCATCTTTGTAAAGTTTCATTACCTTGTTACGCAGGTCTTTTGGCTGTTCATTTCTACCTCATGGCTCACTGTCTAGCCAGCTTAGTGCATTCATGTGAGAACTAACAAACTCATTGACTATTTATACAGATACTCTAATATTGATTTTAACAAGCAACGAATGTGAGAAATTAACCTTTAATTGCCATTTTAGCCTGTGTGCCACCTTCTGTGTCTGTACCAAGGCAAAACATTCCAGGGTATGTAAACTTTTTTATCAGGGCCATTTGGGTGATTTTTGTTGTGATTTAAAAAGGATCCAAAAACCATGTGGTGATAAATGGCTTCATGTGATTGCCTTTCTTAAAAAATTTATTTTTTTGGCATGTTCAGTCATATTTTCAATATTAACCACTTTCAGACCGGACCATTTTGCTGGCTTAAGACCAGACCACTTTTGGCGATTCGGCACTGCGTCGCTTTAACTGACAATTGCACGGTCGTGCGACGTGGCTCCCAAACAAAATTGACATCCTTTTTTTCCCACAAATACAGATTTCTTTTGTTGATATTTGATCACCCCTGCGTGTTTTATTTTTTGCGCTATAAACAAAAAAAGCATACATTTTGGGAAAAAAACATTATTTTTTACTTTTTGCTATAATAAATATCTCCCAAAATATATTTAAAAAAATGTTTTTTCCTCAGTTTAGTCAGATACGTATTCTTCTACATATTTTTGGTTAAAAAATAAAATCGCAATAAGCGATTGATTGGTTTGCGTAAAATATATAGCGTTTACGAAATAGGGGATAGTTTTATGGCATTTTTATGAATTTTTTTTTTTTTTGCTAGTAATGGCGGTGATCGGCGATTTTTATTGTGACTGTGACATGGCGGACACATCGGACATTTTTGACACATTTTTGGGACCTTTGTCATTTATACAGCAATCGGGGCTATACAAATGCACTGATTCCTGTGTAAATGAAACTGGCAGTGAAGGGGTTAACCAGGGGTTGGCAGTGTAGGGGTTAAGTGTGTCCCAGGGGCATGTTACTAACTGTGGAGGGCTGGGCTGTGTGTTAATGAACACTGACCTCTGCTCCAATCACAGGGAGCAAAGATCCGTGTCACTTGTTGCTAGGCAGAACGGGGAGATGCTGTTTACATTGGCATCTCCCCGTTCAGCCTCCCCATGAGACGATCGCAGGTATCCCCGGGCGATGGGCGCGCACGTGATGGCAGGTCGGCAATTTCAAATGGACCTACCTGTACGCCAATTTGCCTGCCTGTGCCATTCTGCCGACGTACATCGTTATGCGCCGGTCGGGAAGTGGTTAATGTCAAAATTTCAGTTTCTGCCAGGGTGTGAAAACTTTTAAACACAACACTGTGTGTGTATGCATATACAGTATCTCACAAAAGTGAGTTACACCTTTCATGTTTTTGTAAATGTTATCTTTTCATGTGACAACACTGAAGAAGTGACACTTTGCTACAATGTAAAGCAGTGAGTGTACAGCTCGTATAAAGTGTAAATTTGCTGATCCCTCAAAATAACACACACAGCCATTAATGTCTAAACCGCTGCCAACAAAAGTGAAAATGTCCAAATTGGGCACAATTGGCCATCTTCCCCACCCCGTGCCATGTGACTCGTTAGGGTTACAAGGTCTCAGGTGTGAATGGGGAGCAGGTGTGTTGCCATGGTGGACCAAAGAAGTTGAGTGCACATGCTCAGTGTCCATATCCAGAGGTTGTCTTCATAAAATAGACGTATGAGTGCTGCCACCATTGCTGCAGAGGTTGGGGGGAGCGGGGCTGGGAAATCAGCCTATCGGTGCTCAAACCATATACCGCACACTGCATCAAATTGGTCTGCTTGGCTGTCATCCCAGAAGGAAGCCTCTTCTAAAGATGATGCACAAGAAAGTCTGCAAACAGTTTTCTGAAGACAAGCAGACTAAGGACATGGATTACTGGAACCATGTTCTGTGGTCTGATGAGACCAAGATAAACTTATTTGGTCCAGATGGTGTCAAGCGTGTGTGGTGGCAACCGGATGAGGAGTCCAATGACCAATGTGTCCTGGTCTGAGTGCTGCCGGAACTGGGGAGCTACCGTTCATTGAGGAAACCATGAATGCCAAAATGTACTGTGACATACTGAAGCAGAGCATGATTGGGCCGCAGGGCAGTATTCCAGCATAACGACCCCAAACACGCCTTCGAGACCACTGTCTTGCTAAAGAAGCTGAGGGTAAAGGTGATGGACTGGCCAAGCATGTCTCCAGACCTAAACCCGATTGAGTATCTGTGGGGCATCCTCAAATGGAAGGTGGAGGAGCACAAGGTCTCTAACATCCACCAGCTCTGTGATGTTGTCACGGAGGAGTGGACGAGGACTCCAGTGGCAACCTGCGATGCTCTGGAGAACAATATGCCCAAGGGGGTTTTATACTTTTATTTTATTTTTTTTCCACTACACCCTTTATCACTCACTGCTCACCTCACTCATTATTTTTCACTTTTATAATCTATTTACATTCTACATTGGTCACCTTTCTTTTTTCCTTGTCAAAAATACTTTATTAAGTTCAATGAAATTGAGTACAAGAAATTAATATTGAGTATTGTACAATTCAGAATACTTATGTAGTAATCATATGTGCTTACAATTATAGAATTGATCGTGAGGTAAAGCATTGTGAAAAATTTAAGTAGTTAACAATTATGAACTAAACCAATATTGATGAAGACATTTAAATATTATGTAATATTTAAGAGTATGAAAAAACTAAAGATTTACTGAATAATCTTGATATAATAAAATGTTACATTACTAATGATTTCTTTGTAACCGAAGGTTTAACTGAATCATAAGGTGTAAAGAGACAGAGTAGAGAGAGGAAGAATAAGGTGAAGGGTGAAAAAGGAAAATAAATGAAAAGAGGGGTCCACTGGGTCGATCCAGAAGTCACAGTCCAACCAGTATTGTTAGCATGAGTTTAAATCATCTACCATGGCCATAAAACAATATCATTGAATGATAATGGTAAGAAATGTTCTAACCAAGGCTGCCATAGTTTATGAAATTTAGGTATTTGGTTTTGTTCAATAGCAGCCATTTTAGCGTGCATCATAAAATTATTCATTCTTTGGTCTCGGCCAACTCTAAAGAGGGGGTTTTCCAAGCATTCGCCACAGTTTGTTTTGCTGCTGTTAGCAAAAATACAAATAGTTTAAATTGGGCATGAGTTAGACACTGGTTTTAGGCATAGTAGTGTTGTTGTAGGGTTAGAATGAAGGATAATATTGAACATTTTGGAGGCATATGTAAATATTTCTTTCCGAAATGTCTGTACTATTGGACAGGACCACCAAATGTGTTTATATGTACCTTTTTCCAAACAGCCCCGAAAACGGTGATCTGAGTATCCAGGAGTAAAATTTGCTATTTTGGCAGGTACCAAGTACCACTGAGTTAGTACCTTTATAGTTGGTTTCCATGGCTAGTACATTAGGGGAGGAAGATTTAATTGTGGACCAAATTTTAATCCACTCTGCCTCGTCTATATTGTATTCCAAGTCCTCCTCCCATTTTTGCACATAATGGTAATTGAGAGTAGAGGGAGGAAATTCGTCCTCTAGCATGTGGGTCGTTCTTGCATGTGGATTCAAAACTGGTTAAGTGGGTCAAAGGTGCATCAGAAATGGTATTAGGTGTGAAGAAATTTTTTTTATTTGTAAGTATCGAAACAATTCCGATTGAGGAATACCGTGTGCTTCGCAGAGAGATGGAAAAGGAATAAAAGATGATGAGTTAACAAAGTTGTGTAAGTTCAGTATACCTAAAGAAGACCATGCTTTAAAAGAGAGAGGATAAATCCATGCAGGGTAAAAATGTTGGATTTTTGAAGGAGAGGGAGGGGGTTGTGTGAAGATTGCAATTTATATTTGAATTTAAGCCTGCCCCAGAGGGATAAGTAATGTTTAGTAATAGGATTACTTATGCCAAGACGATTTTTGGAATGTAGCCATAATATATTGGAGATCAATAAAGGGTCACAATCACAAGCCTCTATCAATACCCATAAAGGAATTTCCTGAGTGGTGTAATATTTAGTTAAACTAGCAATGTGAGCTGCTCTATAATAAGTGGCAAAATTTGGTACTCCCAGGCCACCTAAATTTTTAGGTAAGTATGTTTTGAGAGGGATACGTGGTTTTGAAGATCCCCAAATAAACTTTCTGGATAATACGCAAGTAGTGAACGGGGACTGCAATCGGTAATACTCTAAATATAGTAGTTTGGGTAAAATTGACATTTTAACAACATTTTTTTTTCCTAACCAGGAGATGGGAAGGTGGGACCAACTGTTCGTTAGGTTTGTGTTTTAAAATGTTAGGGTAATTAGCAGAGTATAAGTCTGATAAAGAGGCTGTAAGATGAATGCCTAAAAACGGAATTAATCTCGCTGCCCATGTGCTACTTTTGCTGAGGTTAGTTCTGTTGTTGAAAGTGATATATTTAATGCTATACATTTTTTGGAGTTTATCTGTAGCCCTGATATGGCAGCAAATATGTTGAGAAAAGGTATTAGGGGGGCGCATGCGCAGAGTTGAGCCGAGCAGTAATGTCGGCTTAGAGCTCCGATTCCAGCGGGACTTCAGAGCCTGATAACAGCGGAGGTAACATTCTCCTCCACATTTACACATTACATAAGGGTCGCTGATGTACCTTAGGTCTCGTTTGAGACATTTTGGGGGCTTGTGGTTCATATATGAAGCCGAAAAATGGCAAACAAGTGCCACCTCACGGACACAGCAGAGCGCCGTCGAAACTGTCCTCCCCTAAGGCAGTACACAACAAAGCTACAATGCAGTCAGCTCCTCCTCCTCCATTGTATAGTGAGGTCGCTTCATTAAGGGCACACAGTCTCTCTAATTCCCCCTCAGGAATTGTCACTCCTGAAATAAAGATTCTGGATGTTCCTACACAAAATGAAATGTCACCTCCTGTAACATTAAAACAAATAGAAGAACTGTTTCACAATGCATTAAAAACTACCGCAGACCATATCAGTACAAGCCTTGCTAAAGAGATTAGGGATTTGGGTCAACGTACTTCAGCGCTAGAAATCAGAGTAGATGATTTGGAATACCACACATCAAATTTCTCCTGGAATTGGAATTTGAAAAACCGTGCGAGACGATCGAATATACGTATTAGAGGAATACCTGAATCTGTGACAGACCTACAGACGGCTATGCTTGCCCTTTTTCAAGAACTACAGCCAACTGTTCCAGCAGAACGCTTTGAGATGGACAGGGTCCACAGAGCCCTAACTCCCAAAAAATCAAATGGTCCGCCATGCGATATTATCCTACAATTTCATTTCTACCGTACAAAGGAGCTAATACTAAACACAGCAAGAATTTAAAAAAATCCTTAATTTTCCAAGGGCACAGCTACCAACTATTCGCAGATCTATCGCAACTAAAAATCAATAAAAGGCGAGCATTGAAGCCTCTCCTCCAAATTTTACAACACAATACTATAATCTATCAATGGGGCTTCCCTTTTTTGATACGTTTCACCTACCAAGGCCACAAACACACATGTCGCACTGCCAAGGAATTGCAAACTACTCTACAGAATCTAGGTTTGATATATACCAAAGGAGACTTTGCTGAAACAAGCCAGAAAACATCAACTCCTGGGAATTCTTCTACCGCCGGAACGAAAATCATAGCCCTCATAAGAGAAGCCACATTCAATCCCCTATTCTAGATCCAGTTGATTCTATGGACTGAACGTTAAAATAAGATAAGATTACATTCCTTTTTTTTTTCCCTTCTTTGAGACAGGTCAACAGAATCAATACCACCACTGTCTCCTATCAACCTCCTCGTAACTCTGATAATATCACAACATAATTGTTTAGGATACTGTAGATATTCTCCTTAACCTTCTTTGAACAACAAATCCAACCTACTCCCTTTGTTATCTTAGAGTATTTCTTTACATAATTATCGTAAATATATTTATTTGCTTGTTTATTTTTATGTGTGTATGTGTGGTTATATATGTATGAATGTGTGTGTATGTATGGGTATGTATATATACATACATATGTACATGTGAGTGCGTGCATTTGTGTATGTGTGTGTATATATGTGTGTATATATATACCGTATATATTATGCGTGTGTGTGTATATATGTATGTATTTATTTATTTTATTTTTAATGTTGGCCTTTTATATATTTTTTGACTCGTAGTCATTGTTGGCATTCTATCCAAAATTCCCAAAATGTCACTTTTGACTTAAACATTCTCTCTTGAATTAAACTAAACTTATTGGTTGAAGGATTACAATTTGGTTGGCTCTCCATGTCCCGCAGGGATGTTCCTTGCACTCCCCCGGTCACTCTCGACTGCTTGTCCTTTCCGCAGGCAGTTGACTGTGGCTCATGCACCCTTGGAGGGAGATTTTTTCTCCCCCCAACGGATATGTTAGGAATGTACATCTGTTGTACTATATCTTTATGATATATATTTGTCATATTTTATTTCTTCGATTTTTTTTTTTTTTTTTTTTTTTTTTTTTACCCTCTTTCCCCCCCCTTCTTCTTACACTCTAGTGGCAAAAACTTCTTATTTGCCTTATTCATACATTAGCACATATTGTAAGTCTGCAAGAGACTCATTTTACAGCACAATCCACCCCCAAATTCTTTAGTAAATCTTATCCACAAGTCTTTACAGCATCTGCCTCCACAAAACGTGGCGTGCTTATAGCATTCCATCGAAACACCCCATTTTCACTATTGAAAGAAATCAAGGATCCAGAAGGCCGACATTTGATCCTTAAAGGTCATTTACTGGATACCGCAATCACCATTGTGTCATATTATGCCCCTAATAAACAGACTCTTTTTTTTCTCCCATCTATTACATACCATTGACTACCACAAAATAGGTACTGTAATCTTATGTGGCGATTCCAACCAGACTATCTTTCCATTCCTGGATAAATCTCCAATTCCACAGCTCCAAAGAACTGATAAACATTCTTTCTCAAAACTCATCACGAAATACAATCTGGTAGACTCCTGGCGTGAATTGAATCCTACCATGAGACAATTTACACATTACTCACACCCACATCGTTCATTCTCAAGAATCGACCATATATTTATATCGACAGGTATGGTGCCAGAAATCCTAACTTCAAAAATAATCCCCTTCCCTTGGTCGGATCACAGTGCAATATTCAATACTATGTCTTCGTTGGTTCCAAGAGCAAAAGATTCAACGTGGCTATTGAAAGATTTTTTTTATATAAAAACAATATTGAACTTGCACATAAGGATTACCTATTAAATAATTCTACACTTGATGTTTCCCAGACCACTATATGGGAAGCACACAAACCTGTCGTTCGTGGCATATGTATACAACAAGCCAATATATTCAATAGAGAACGAAAAACCCTTTGTCGCACTTTAGAAACAAATTTTAATTCATGCCATATGGCATTTCAGCACCCCAATCCTTCTTCCAAAGCAGAATTAGATAAAGCCTAATTGGAATTTGATTTATTCCTTACTGAATGTGCAGACGAAACCATTAAAAGATCACAACATATCTTCTATATGAATGCAAACAAACCAAACACACTTTTAGCCAAGGTTCTAAAATCCTGCCATACCGGAACCAAACCTATTCGTCTTAAGACCTCCACAGATGTATACACAAATAATCCACTGAAAATCTTAAATAAATTTAAATCACAATTAAAAGATTTGTACTCATCCGATAATGAGTTAGACCTATCCAAAGCAAATGATTTCTTCTCTCACATATCCCTCCCAACTTTATCTAAAACACAATTAGAAATGATGGAAGAATCTGTGTCTATTAAAGAGGTGCTTGAAGTTATCAAGAACC
This sequence comes from Lithobates pipiens, assembly GCF_037356315.1. Lineage (NCBI taxonomy): Eukaryota > Metazoa > Chordata > Amphibia > Anura > Ranidae > Lithobates > Lithobates pipiens. Next base: position 111,750,442 of record NW_027507787.1, read on the forward strand.
TGAAATTAAACAAAAGGCCTGGTCCTGATGGATTTTCTGCTCTCTACTACAAAACGTACGCAAATATTCTATCACTGGTTTTGATGAACACCTTTAATTCCCTATTGGAGGGTCATTCCTTCAGGAGGGAATCGCTGTCTGCAATTATTTGTATGATACCCAAGCCACATATGGATGAAACGATATGGTCAAACTATCGTCCTATTTCTTTATTAAATCTAGACATAAAAATTCTGGCAAAAATTTTAGCCAATAGATTAAATAAGATTGGTAGTCTCATACATCCTGACCAAGTAGGCTTCATACCTATCCGACAGGCTAGCGATAATATCAGACATGCATCACTTCTGTCACATGCCGCTAAGACACGTCGAATCCCAACCTGTTTTCTTTCTTTAGATATTAAGAAAGCATTCGACACTATATCATGGTCCTACATGCAATTCACCCTTAATAAATGGGGCTTTGGTCCACAATTTTTACAATGGATTTCCACATTATATCAAAATCCCAAAGCCTACATTAAATATGCAGGGTACAAATCAGATGAATTTAATATACAGAGAGGAACACGTCAAGGTTGTCCACTCTCTTCATTTTTATTCGCAATGCTAATTGAACCACTAGCAGAAAGAAGAATGGAACCTACAATCACAGGTATAGATTTAGGTGGATACCATCATAAAATATGCTTATTTGCGGATGACATCCTTCTATTTTATCCTCACCACAAACTTCTGCCCCAAACCTTATGGTTGTATTACAGGAATTTTCACTTATCTCAGGCCTTAAAGTTAATGTCCAAAAATCATTGGCACTTAATATCTCACTTAACGAAAAAATTAAACAAACTTTACAAGATTCCCTACCCTTTAAATGGGTAGTTCAGTCTTCCATATTTGGGTGTCCAACTCACTCCTGATCCTTTCCAACTTATTTGCAGCAAATTATCCAACTTTACTGAAACACATCACCAGTCTATTATCAAACTGGTCATCCCTACCGATCTTGTGGTTTGGAAAAATTAACATTATAAAATTTACCATACTTCCCAAATTCTTATATTTATTTAGAACGCTTCCTATTCATATTCCTGCTTATTTTCTCAGATTGATTCAGCAAAAGGCGATACAATTCACGTGGGGTAAAATAAAACCCACGACTACATAAGAATTCCTTAGTTCTCCCTAAATGTATGGGTGCTCTGGGATTCCCAGATTTTACATTATACTATAAAGCAGCTCAGTTGGCACAATTAACAAAATATCACTCGACAACGGAGATCCCTATATGGGTATCCATTGAGGCTATTGACTGTGACCCTTTTATTGTCAATAATTTACTATGGTTACAACCTGCAGTTCGCAAGACTTTAAAAAAAATCCAATCACTAGGCATTCCCTATCATTGTGGGATAGACATAAAACTTCACATGGCTTACAATCACTGCATAACCCACTTCTTTCCTTCCATAAAAATCCATCCTTCTACCCAGCCTGGAAATATCCTAAAACTTTTAAAGCCTGGTCTAAGGCTGGCATTACTTGCATATATGATATGACATCATTGTCCTCATTACGACCTTTCCCAAAACTATGTGAGACTTCGGGGTTACCCCAATCTGAACTATTCAGATACCTACAAATAAACTTTTATACTCCTTTCCTTAATTCTAGTGAAAATCTACAATCTATTTCCCAATTTGAAAGAATTTGCCTCAAAGAACCTCACGCTAAAGGTTGTATCTCTACAATTTACACTCAATTGATTACTAAATCTAACACAATAGTACCTACATATACATACACTTGGGGAAAAGATCTTGAGCGCACAATTGATCCTAAAAATTGGTCTCCTATCTGGTCTAATACTAAATCTTCTTCCACAAACATTTTGGCAACTGAGACATCTTATAAGGTGCTTACAAGATGGTATTTGGTTCCTGCCAGATTAGCCAAATTCACAATTGATAATTCAGGCCTCTGTTTTCGCGGCTATCCAGAACAGGGTACATATATGCATATCTGGTGGCATTGTCCTATTGTTTACTCATTTTGGGAAAAAGTCTTTCTGATTATCTCGAAACTATTGGATTATTGTTCTATTTCACCAGACCCAATGCCAGCTCTCCTTAATCTAAAACCGGATTCTCTCACACAGAACCAATTCAAACTATTCCTCACGTTTCTGATAGCCGCAAAACAGACAGCAGCCAATGCATGGAAAACATCTGTTATGAATATTTCAGAAACCAAAACTAGAATGAACCAATCTTTCATACATGCCAAAATGGATGCTTTAGATAAGAATCGTCTGTCAAAATTCAATAGCATATGGAGACCATGGATTAGATACTATATGTCAGATAATTTTGATAATCAAATGCTCTTGTCATGGTAATGTATATATATTTATATTTATATTCTTTCTTTCTCATTCTGGTACGATATTTAGCTATATAAACTATTATTTACCCCTGGAGTTAAATAATTAGCTCTCCCCCCTCCTTTCTGTCCCCATTTCCTTTTACCATTTTCTCTTCCATACGTCTTCAAAAACCTTTAATTATACTACAGTATTTGTTATCTATATAGAAGTATACCTAAGGTCAGGATTTCGTTTTGCTCAAATATGTAAAATTGACATATTTCTGTCTTTTCTAGTTTATTGAGCTTCTGACAATTCAGATATAAACGTTATACTCCAATCTTCTCTAGCTTATATAATAACCACACTTTTTTTTTTTTTTTCTTTTTTTTTTTTTTGGAGTGTTTATTATTCCTCCTTGGTATTTTATTCCTTTTTACTTAGATAACTGTAGTTATAATTTGCATACATCTCCATAGGTTGTAAATGGAGCACCCCTCTCTTGTTTTAGTGTGTTTAATTTTATTTATTTGCATATTTATGTATTTATTTTTTATATAACATCTATACTTTAATGTTATATTTTAATATTTTTGTTTTGTCAAATATTCTGTATTTGTTGTTAATTATTTCTAAAACAAATAAATCTTTTGAACGAGAGAATAGGTATTAGATTTGGGCCTGAAACTTGGGGAGATGACAGGAACAATAAAATATTGTCAGCAAATAAGCTAAGTTTATGATGAATTCCACCTAGTTCTATTCCAGTGATTGTTGGCTTTAATCTAAGGTATTGAGCTAAAGGTTCGATTAAAAGGGCAAATATTAAGGGGGAAAGTGGACAACCCTGTCGAGTGCCTCTTTCTCTATTAAATTGTTCCAATTTATAGCCTGCATGTTTTACGTAGGCTTAGGTTTTGTTATAAAGAGCTGTTATCCACCTAGTGAAGTGGGGGCCAAATCCCCATTTCTGGAGAGTGTAATGTAAATATGGCCAGGTTACTGAATCAAAGGCTTTTCTTATGTCAAGAGATAGAAAGCATGCAGGAATTCATCTTTTTTTTTTTTTTTTTTTTTTTTTTTAAGCTAAGTATGCCAAGAGGGTTGCTTGACTTGCATTATCACTTGCTTGCTTTGTTGGCATAAATCCTACTTGGTCATTATGAATGATTTTACCAATTATCTTGCTAAGACGGGTAGCTAGGATTTTTGCTAAGATTTTAATGTCTTGATTTAAAGTGGTTCTGCACCTTTAAAAAAAAATATTAAAAGCCAGCAGCTACAAATATTGCAGCTGCTGACTTTTAATAAATTGGCACTTACCTGTCCCAGGGTCCAGCGATGTCGGCGGCAGATGACGAGCAATCGCTCATCTCTCTGCTGCCCCCGGCGCCATCCTCTGTCAGGGAATCGGGAAGTAAAGCGCTGCGGCTTCACTGCCCGGTTCCCTACTGCGCATGCGCGAGTCGCGCTGTGCGTCTCTGCTGGTCCCCGCTGTGTCCTGGGAACTGTATGTTTCCCAGAACACAACGGGGGGCGGGGCATCTGCGGCAGTCTGTCTCGGAAGTGGGTGCAGATACCTGGATTATCCAGGTAACTGCACCCCCCTCCCTCCTGAAAGGTGCCGATTGTGGCACCGGAGGGGGGAGGGATCAGATGAGCGGAACTTCCAGTTCAGGGTGGAGGACCGCTTTAAGAGGGGAAATAGGACGGAAGTTTGTGCAAGATGTATTATCTGAGTGGGGTTTGGGGATCATGCAAATAGATAATTCACTTCTAAAGGAATAGCCGTCTATTAGCGTGTTGAATGCTTCCTCTAATATAGGTGAAAGAGTTTCAGAAAATGTTTTTTATAATATAAGGCTGAATATCAATCTGGGCCAGGCCTTTTGTTTATTTTCAATTGTTTTATGGTTTTCACAACTTCTGCTGATGTTATGCGTTCTTCCAGCAAGATTTTTTGTGTGTGTGTAAGTTTAGTAAGATTTATTTTAGAGAAGTCATCAACATCAGACTGGTTGAATTCCTTTGATTCTGAATATAATGATGATAAATACGGAATTTTTGAAGGATTTTAAGAGGATTACTCGTCTAAGTGTTATTTGATAGTTTAAGTCTGGGTTTGATTGTCTGTCAATAGATTTCAGCGCGCGTGCTAGAAGGCTATTAGGTTTGTTTGATTTTCATGTAGAATCTGCTGATTCTGTTAAGAATAAATCATATTCTAGTCTGGCTTTTTCCAATTGTTCTTTTGATTTAGAGGAAGGCTTGTTTTGAAATGAAGCAAAAGCAGTGTTAAAGTTGGTTTCTAATTTTCGTGTTAGGCTAATGTGTTCTCTTTTAATCAGTGCCATTTGGCGTTGGAGCAATCCCCATACCAAGGGGCTTATGCGCTTCACATAAGCTAAGCGGAGAAACCTCTGGGTTAGTGTTATATTCTAGATAGTCTTTAATACCTTATTCAATTATTTGACTATGTAAGGGGTTTTTAAGTATGATGTCAGGGAGGTACCATGTTGGGTCATGAGCTTTAGGGATGGTAGAGGATATTGTGGTGTATACTGCATTGTGATCTGACCAGGGGATGGGGATTATGTTGGATGTAAGAATTTCCTGTATCATAGCTGTGGTTAGAAAAATGTGATCTATATGCGTGACAGTCTTAGGTAAGAATAGTAGGTAAAGCATCTTTTGGATGAATTATTCTCTCCAAGAGTCTACTAGGTTATATTGAGAGAGTAGTTTAGAAAATGATTGAGTTGCGAGAGGGCATATAAGGCAATTTGTCTAGAAATGGGAGGAGGACCTGGTTAGAGTCACCGCATATGATGACCGTACCCATTTTATGAGTATTTACTACTTGTAATAAGTGTGATAAAAATGGGGTTGGTTGTCTAATAGGAGCGTAGTATGATACAATCGTTACCGCATTATCCATAATGTGACCAGTATTAACGAGATAACGCCCCTTAGGGTCTTTCATTTCTGATTTGATTAAGAACGGGGTAGATCTGTGGAAGGCTATAAGGGTACCTCCTTTTTTTTTTTTTTTTTTTTTTTACGCTGGCAGAGGCTGTAAAGACTTGAGGGTAAAAAGGACTCATAAATTTAGGAGTCATTTTCTGTAAAGTGAGTTTCTTGTAGGCATATTATATGAGCCTTCTTGGCTTGAAAAGAATGAAATGCTTTTGTTCTTTTTTGTGGTATGTTGATTCCCTGAACATTCAGGGAAAGAATGTTTAAGGGTGCCATAATAAATGATTTGAAAGATAATGCTCACTATCGTCTGTTAGTGTTTGACTGGATGAATTGACCCGTGTGGACCCAAAGAGGGGATAAGGAGGAGGGACTAAAGCTGTTAGGAGTATAGAGAGATAGCGAAAACTGAAAATAAAAAGGATAAAGTTAGACAAGATGCATAAAAGCATGTAATGAAAAGTAGGGTTTACCTGTGATGGGGGGGGAATAGGCCACCATCAAGGGGAATGTAGCCTGTGTCATCCACCCACATATTATGGACGAGGAGGGCTAATTGGGGCACACTGAATTTCTGTGTGAGGTAGAAAAGCCCTATTAATATTTAAACAAAACAAGAAAATGCGAAATGATTTAACATTAAATTAATACAAATAAAACCCACTTGGTGTTGGGATATATTATTCCTAGAACAGATGGAATAATATGAATCTCAATTAAGGGTAACCATCTAGTAAAAATTAGAATATGCTAGATCAGAACAAAACAGATCTCATAGTAAATCTTAATAACTTAAAATACGGTGACCAGTCAGTAACCTTAGGAGATGATTTTAAAGATAAAATAAAATACGATGAGACCTACCACGTTGTCTTTTAGAGTCTAATTACAGAGGAGGAGGAAGGGGGGAAGGGAGACTAAATATATTGGAGAAGAACAAAAAAATTCTTATTTAATTTTATTAATAACTTAATTAAATGAAAAGACCGGCTAGCAACCTTGGATGATAGCTCTTCTCCTGTTTCATTTTACCCTTCCTTCGATTTTTTTTTTTCTTATCTTTTCCCTGTCCCTTTCACTTCACCCCAACACCTCTTCCCCTTATTTTATTTTTTTATTTTTTGTTTTGTTTTTTCCTTCCCCCCTCCCCCCACCCCCAAAGATAAAATAAAATAGAATAAAATCAAATAAGACCTTACAATTAGTCTTGAAGTGATTGGTCACAAAAATAAATATATATATATTTATGTAATATGTGGGGGGAAAGGGGAATTAAATGTCAACATAGAATTAAGCAAACATTCATTTAGCCGATCATGTTCATATTTGAGCCAACTTATATATTGAACTACACATGTTAAATACATAAGTATATGAATATATATAAATATATATATTTAATATTTAAATTATATAAATATATAATTATGTTCTGTATCATAAGTAGACTCAGATTAGGCGTTGCAATATTATGTTTTGAATTTAGGAAGTCAAATGAGTTTTCATCCGGTTTTCAAAATTAATGGGTATGTGAAAAGGTGAATAGTAGGTAGGTAAGTTATGATTCAAATATAATAGCGAGTCAGGGGAACAGCTTAAATTGTTCAGTCCATGGTTTCTTCAGTTTGCTGAGGAGGGGAATCCAAACAACTTCTTTTGTGAGAGTGGAAATGATTTCCGTTGTTTCCAGAAAGTTTGGAGGATTTTTGTGAAGATGCTGACTCTGATCATCTACGTGGAGAATCAGGATCAGACATGGTATCCATTAAATGCAGATTTTGTAGAGTTTGCTGTAGTTCTGCCTCTGATCTGCAGATGAATTTTGAGCCTTTGCATGCAAATCGTAAAGAAAAGGGGAATCCCCATTGATAGTTTATGCAATGATTTTGTAATATCAGTAGTAGGAGTTTCATTGCTCTGCGTTTTGTTTATAATGAGTTGAGAGAGATCAGCAAATAGCTGGTACTTCTGTCCTTGAAAAGATAGCTAATTTCTTCCTCTTGCTGCTGCTAGCAGATTCTCCTTAGTGCGATAAAAATGAAACTTGGCAATTACATAGCATGGGGGACCGTCTGCTTTTTTAGGTGCAAGAATACAATGGATTCTATCCATTTCAAAACGTTCTGCTGACAATGTAGGCAGAAGTTTCTGAAATAAGGCAGTAATGGTAGTTTGCAGGTCTGTCACTGACTCTGGGATACCTCTGATTCTAATATTGGAGCGTCTAGCCCTATTCTCAAAATCTTCTCATTTTGATTGTAAAGCTAGATTTTCCTCAAGATTATCCAGTTCAGACATGTATTCCTGTGCTGAAATTTCTGTTTCATCCACTCTTGTTTCCAGCGCTTCAGTGCGGCTACCCAGCTCTCTTATCTCTTTTGTGAGGCTTTTAGTGATATGTTCTGAAGTTTCCCTCAGAGCTTTAAGCATTATTTCAAATTGTCTTAAAAGTGCTGGAGAGGCAGGGGAATCATGAGAAATAGACTGTAAGTCGTTTGTTTCTGAGTATGACTGACCAGGAGAAGTTATTTGTATAGGCTGCTGCTTTGGTGAGAGCGCTGAGACTTTTGAGGAGGAAGCCATTTTAGCTGCAGTGTATGCTTTGGTTTCTTTAATGGAGGGATTTTTGTTTTTGTTGCGGATGCTTCCCAACACCATAATTTTGCCCCAAACGTTACCTTTGTGTTGCAGGGGATATCCGGTGTGTCTGGGAGCGGCGGGCTACGGTTATTAGCTTTTCTCCTCACACAGAGTGGAGCTCTAGCAAGGCATAACCATTCCTGTCAGAGTCCATTGTGCCCTCCACCTTTCTTTTTTTCATGCATTTATCTTGCATCTTAGATTTTCCATCAGGCTCACTGCTTTTTCCCTTCACAGGGTTGTCCATTCACACACACATGGCCCACGATTTGTCTGTGCTGGTTGCTATCGCCCCTTTTGGCGACCACAGTGCCCGGAGATGAGACCTTGCAACTTTTTGGGCGACTTTCAATGCTGCACTGCCGCTGCACGGATGCAGATGTAGGTTCAATATGCAACCTGGTAACAAACCTTTATATATAATTTTTCTTTTATTTGCTTAACTAAAATCAAGTATCCTTTTGACCATGTTAGAATTTTTTGTTTTTAGATATTTTAAATGGTTTATGCTTCTGATGAACGGCTATAAGGCCGCGAAATGCGTCAAGCCTTACATTTTACTACCATGGACCAATTTATATTCTCTACGGTTTTATTCATGTCTATAATTCGTATATGAATTATGCTTATTTTTTATTTTTATTTTTTTATTTAATGTATTATGAATTTTTTTCCCCCCCCTCTTCTCGCATTTTTTTATATTTAGTTTTGTTTTTAATTTACCCATGTTTATAAAAATGTAGCCATTGTCTGTCTGTTCTACAACTGTTTCAATGATTGCGGACTACTGTGTAACTTATGTTGTAAATGATCAAATGCTTTTGGAGGTTATATACCGATTTAGTTGTATGTTAGATTATACAACATGAATAAATAGTATTTCCCAGTCACTTGACTTCCTTTTGTGCTGCCGTGTGCTTCATATAAAGTCCCGCCACTTGCTCTCAATTTTAATAAATTGTAATCCTATTGGATTACATTACTAAATAAAATAAAATTGACCTTCGTTTGCCCCCAATGTTTTCTCCAGTACCCTTGAATGCAGTTTTACTTTACTTTCTGTCTGGAAAGTGCAGAACGACCATGGCATCAAAAAAGCACGCCTCTACCTCATATAACCTGCTGGAAAACGACAGTGATACAGAATTGCTTGCAGAATTGAGGGAGTGATTCACGGGGAAGTGCATCATCAGATTCAGAAAGCGATTTCAGCAATGATCCTGCGACTATGCACAGTGATGTGCGGACTTGGTGCTTAATTGCCTGTAGTATGGAGCACGTAGCGCCCCCATCATTCCCGTTTACTGGAGCACCCGTTATCAAGGTGGAGGTTGAAGATGACAACCCCTTGGCATGCCTCCAACTCTTTTTGACCGATGAGGTTATATAAAAATTTGTTACGGAGACAAAACGATCCCAGGAGCAACAAGCTGCTACGCATCAGAGGTTTGCAAGGAGCAGAAAGTGGGAACCAGTGACCAAAGAGGACATCTGGAAGTTTCTGGGCCTAAATTCTTCAGGGAGTGGTGGGAAAACCCCTGCAGAAGTGGTATTGGACAACCAACAAATTTACTAGCCACTCCTTTTTTTAGTCCCGTCATGTCGGAGTACAAATTTTCTCTGAATTATTTGCACTTTGAAAATAATGAAGAGTTTGACAAGACTTCTCATGCAGCACCAAAGTTCTAAAATTCAGAAACATTTCCAGCAGACCTATGTACCATATAGACATCAGTATCGACAAAAGTCTAATGGCCTACAAAGGAAGACTCAGCTGGATACAGTATATTGAGTCTAAGAGCGCATGATTTGGCATAAAATCATTCATGCTATGTGAATCCAGCACTGGTTACATATGGAATTTGGTCCTTTACATCGGGAAAGGAACCAAATTTAACAAAAGCTTCAGTAATTATGGAATGGCAACCGCTTCAGTTCTTTGATTTAGCCATTGCTGAATCAGGTCTACTGTATAACCACAGACAATTTTTACACTTCTCCAGAACTCTGCCTTCCTTCTACAAAACAAGGGGGATGCATATGAGACCATTGGGGCTAATCGGCGTGACTTGCCGCCAACCGTTGGCAATAAAAAGCTCAAGGCAGGAGAAATAGTTGCCTGGTAGAAAGGCAAGATGATGGCACTGAGATGGCGCAACAAAAAAGATGTGTGCCTAATGAGTACTATTCACCTCTGTCATGGTACACACAAAAGTTGAAAAAGACAGATTGAAACCACAAGTCCTGATGGACTACAACACCACCATGAGAGGTGTTGAGAGAGCTGACCAGGCCATGACATTTTATCCAGCTATGAGAAAACAAAACAAAAAAAAATAAAAATCTTCAGGCATCTTCTTGAACAGTACCTGTGGAATGCCTTCATTCTGATAAAAAAAAGTGACAAGCCTGTGGTTCATGCAGACTTTTGAAAGTTGCCAAACTTATATTTCTCAAGCACCAAACACCAACGACTGTAAATAGATCTGGATGCCGTGCTGCTGCTGTTGTGAACCCAGAACGCCTGACTGGTCGTCACTTTATGGACCACATTCCACCAACGGAAACTAAGTCGGCACCCACAAGGATGTGTGTGGTTTGCTGCTCTAAGCATGACGACACTGGAAGGAAAATCGGAGAAGAAACCAGGTTCTTTTGTCCTGATTGTGATGTTGGACTTTGTGCTGTACCATGTTTTAAAATTTTCCATACCTGGGATGTTTACTGAAGCAATACGACTACTAATATTGCACCCTTGGCCAAAAAAAAGTCAGTGTTTTTGATTATTAACCACTTGAAAACTGGGCACTTAAACCCCCCTCGTGACCAGACCAATTTTAAGCTTTCAGTGCTCTCCCACTTTGAATGACAATTACTCAATCATGCAATACTGTACCCAAATTAATTTTTCGTCCTTTTTTTCATACAAATGGAACTTTCTTTTGGTGGTATTTGATCACCTCTGGGTTTATTTTTTGCGCTATAGATGAAGAAAAAAATTTTTCTTAGTTTCTGTGATAAGTTTGCAAATTATGAATTTTTCTTCATAAATTTTGGCCACATTTTATACTGCTACATATCTTTGGTAAAAATAACCCAAATTAGTGGATTTTTGGTCTGTGAAAGTTAGTGTCTACAAGTTTTGGTGCAAATCATAAAAAAATTCACCCCTGAAGTACTGGTGGCCTATCTCATTTCTTGCGACCCAAACAAGCCAGGAATATACAAATACCCCACAAATGACCAATTTTTTGAAAGTAGACACTGATGCATGGTGAGGCGTTTGACGTTGCAATTTTTTTCCCACAATTCTTTGAACAATTAAGATTTTTTTTATTTTTTCCCACAAAATTGTCATTGTAATAGGTTATTTCCATTTTGGAAAGCTAACACCCCAACGTATAATCTGAGGCAAAATGAGTCTTTTGAATGGTTCATTTTTTTTTCCAGAAGTTTTTGGAAAATGAGGAGGAAAATTAAAACACTTTTTGTGTAAAAAAAAAAAAAAAAAGTTGTCCATTTATAAGATATTTCCAACACATAGCATGTACGTAGCAAAAATGACACCCCAAAATACATTCTGCTACTCCTGAGTATGGCGATACCACATGTGTGAGACTTTTACACAGCCTGGCCACATACAAGGAACACCGTCAGGTGTTCTAGGGACACATAGCATGCACATACCAATAATTACACCCCAAAAAACATTCTGCTGAGCAAAGGGTAAAAACAAGATTACCTGTGGTTTTAGTAGCACAGTTGTCCACAGGAGGATAGCACTCGTCCAGGCAGCGGGGATGGACTTGGTCAGCAAACACAATTGTCCAGGCAACAGGCAGGAACACTTTCCATAGTCGGTACAGGCAGGGAAACAGTCCAGAGTCAGTGCAGGCAGAGATTGTCAGCGGTGGCAAAATATTGATCCTGGTAGTAGGCAGGAACATGGTCCATCCATGTGGTGTGGTCAGTTTATGCGACAGGCAGAAGCATGATGGCATAGGTCCTACAGGCAGCAGGCAAAAGTAGGGCCTCGTTCAGGACAGAATGGGGATAGGGGCAGAGGCTTCTCCCACCCAAATCTCTTTGAAGCCTCCGAGTCTCCAGACCCTAATCTAGGAATGAGAAAACAAAAAAAGTTTTCTTCATCCAGAAAAACAATTCTGGAGCCCCTCACATATGTGAGCCCCCTGTGTTATGAATCCCACTAGTCCAGTGGCAGGGTACAAGATCAGTCCAAGAGGCAAGCAAAAAGGATGGTCAAACAGTCCAGGGTCAGTTCCAGATCAGGCAGAACTATGAACAGAATCAGTAGGCAGAAACGTGGTCAAAAAACAAGCCAGGGTCAGTACCAGAGCAAGTAGAGGCATAAGGGGGGTGAAGGTAAATGGCAGGAAGTGAGGGTTATGTTTACCTTACTTCACTAATAATGTAGTGAAGTATGGTAATGGCAGAAACAGCCAACTATACAGAGGCCTGGTTGGGAAGGACATTGGGGACAATAAAAAGTGTTGTCTCTTCTCACTCCTCCTTTGGTGCACACCCAGCATTTTTTCTGCCGTTTTTGGCCTATTGATCTGGGAGGGATTTTTTCTGGAAAGTGTCGTTTGGAGAGTCTACTAATCACATCAGATTGAATGGTTTCTGGTGGGCCGTTTGGGAATGCAGTGGTGATTTCCTCTTGGTAGGCAAGAAAGGATTTGGGTCTTTCAGTGGATTTGTGATAAATAACGCAACTGTTGTATATGGGCAAATTAAATAAATGGAAACTTTTTTATACCACTGGTATGTTTGTGTAAAATATGTCTGTATAAAAGTTGTCCACATAGAGATGGAAGCCTTTCTCCAGGAGTTGATTTATGAGTTCCCAAACAACTTTCCCACTCCATCCAATGTATTCTGGGCAATTGGGGGGGTGATGTAGCTGGGTGTCCTTCCCTTTGTATACCATGAAGGCATAGGTATACCCTGTAGTGTGGTCGCACAATTTGTACATCTTCATCCCATAGCGGGCCTTTTTGGAGGGAATAAATTGTTTTATGCCCAGCCTGCCATCAAATTTGACAAGGGACTCATCCATGCAAATGTGTTGGTCTGAGGTAAACAACTGGGGGAAGATATCAGAAAAATAGTTGAGTAGTGGGCGAATTTTATAAAGCTTGTCAAAATTTGGGTCATTTCGGGGAGGGCACTGAATATTATCACTGTAGGAATCTCATACCCATGAGATCTGGTCCTGGGCATGTGGTGGATGGGGAGGGTAGACCAATATGAACGGCAAACATTCTTTTTTTGCTTGGTCCCATACAGAATGTGAGGCCCAAAAATTTAATTTAAAATTTAAACTCCTCCACTGTTGGGGCTCTTCACTTGTAGGGACGCGCATACTAGGACGTTGGGTTGCTTGCAATAAATTGTTGGGCATATAGGTTGCACTGGACCACGACTGATGCAAACATGTCCTCAGTAAAAATAAGAGTGAAAAAAATCGATTGGTGAAAAATTTTCAGTGTTCACCTGGACTCCTGGCTAGGCAGTGAAAGGGGGAATGATAGCTTCTTCTGAATTGGGAGAAAGCCATAAGGGGTTCTGGAATAGGGAAGGCTGACATGGAACCTAACCCTTTGGGACTGAGCTGACACCCCACTGGTACGTGGCCTTTGCCATGGCACTGCGGTGCTGGTGGGTGGCACTGCCTCCTCACCAGTACGCCATCTTCTGGCAGGCGGACTCTCATCTTCTTCCTCTGAGGCTGTCTTTGTTCCACTGGTTAGGATAGGCTCATAGTCCACGTCAGACTCACAATCCAAAAATGAGGACTCCTAAGCGGAGAGCTCCCCGTTGCTCTCGTTAGCCGCAAAAATATTGTATGCCTCCTCGGCTGAAAATAATCTGTGACATTCTCGAAAATAGCACTGATGTGGCAGGTGACACTGACAGATGACACGGTTAGGTGGCACAATTAAGTGGCACTGATGACACGTTTCACTGGCAGGTGGCACTGATGAAATGTGGCACTTAAGTGGCAGGTGGCACTGTGACACTAGGTGGTGAGCACTGTGACACTGTGGGCACCGATGTGATTTTCAACAATACAATTTACTTGAACAAATCCGTCAGATGCAGCACAGACCCCTCTCTCTCCTCACACGCTGTCTGTGTGAGGAGAGAGAGACAGCAATGAGAGATGATCTCATATGTTTACACTTGAGATCATCTCTCATTGGCAGGTCCGATCACGCTGTAAACGGCCGCTGTGATTGCCCGTTTATAGCGATCTGTGACTGGCTGTGTCCGGGGGACACGGCCAGCGTGCAACGCGGAAGTAAACAGGAGGACGGCCTCCCGGCAGTTGGCGTCCGCGCTGCAGCCATCTTTCGGCTATAGCGTGGATGACTAGTGGTTCAAATTTATTGAATAAAAAGTATTTTATTTGTTATTTATGATTTTGTGTTTCAAACTTTATCATACCCGAGATGTCTACTAGACTCGCTGGTTTGGCCAGATTTAAGTGAGTTATTCCTAAGAATTACAGGCATACAATATAAAATGTCAAATTTCCATGCAAAATAATGGTACCGCTTTCAGCACCAAAAATCTGAAATAATCATACTGTCAGAGAGGTTAAGGTAGTGCTGAAAAAGAACGGTGGCCACACAAATTGACACTTTGGGCCCAATTCAGACATTTGCACTTAGGGGTGTACTCACTTTTATTACCAGCGGTTTAGACATTAATAGCTGTGTGTTATTTTGAGGGGACAGCAAATGTACACCATTATACAAGCTGTACATATACATGTGCATTTCATTTAGTTCCGAATTGAAATTCGGACAAATGTTTCATTATTCAGAAATTCGTATGCATGCGAATTCCGATTTACAAAAGTAACGAATTTAAACAAATCTGAAAAAAAAAAACAAATTTGAAAAAAAAATGGAAAACTATTTTCTAAAAAAAATAGAACATAAAATAAAGCAATATAAAAAAAAAAAATATATATATATATATATATATATATATATATATAGATATATATATATATATATATATATATATATATATTATTACATCTTCTGAAATTAGATTTTCATATAGACTGAAATCAAATTTGAATAGACACAATAGAATAAAATATATCATATTTTATTCTATTCTGTTCTATTGTTTTTCTAGTCTATTTTCTATTCTAATCTTTTCTATTCTAATTCATTCTGTACAAAATTCGAATTTCAGAAGCCATCATTCAAATTTCGTATAGAATGATTTCAAATTTTGAATAGAAAAGTTTAGAATAGAAAATAGCATAGAAAAACAATGGAACAGGAAATAAATTATAATATATATATATATATATATATATATATATATATTTCCTGTTCCATTGTTTTTCTATGCTATTATTTTCTATTCTAATTTGAAATCATTCTATATGAAATTCGAATTTCGGAATATGGCTTCTGAAATTTAAATTTTTTTATAGAATGAATTCTAATAGAAAAGATTAGAATAGATAAGACAAACTATATATATATATATATATATATATATATATATATATATATATATATATATATATATATATATATATATATATATATATATATATATATATATATATATATATATATATTATTATTTTTTTTATTCTATTGTGTTCTATTGGTTTACTAGGCTTTTCTACTCTATTCTAATCTTTTCTATTTAAATTCATTCTATGCAAAATACACTTTTTGGAAGATTATATATATATATATATATATATATGTATATATATATATATATATATATATATATATGCACACACACCGTATTTATCGGCATATAACACCTCAAGTTGGCCGGAGAAGTTTAAGGAAAACAACTTACATTTAAATGCCCATCAATGCAGCCTTGTCAGTGTCATTTGCAGCCTTGTCAGTGTTGTTGCAGGCTTGCCTTTTAAAAATGGCGCCGCCAAGATACAAAGCGGATGGCCTGTGTATCTCGGCGGCTTTCGGCTATTGGCTATTTTCGTCAGCTTTCGGAAAGCCTCCTAGAAGCTCACAATCAGCGGGGGATCGGCGTATAACACGCACCCATGATTTCCCCCTGATTTTAAGGGGGAAAAGTGTGTGTTCTACGTCGATAAATACATTTATTTTATTTTTTCAATGCTGGTTTATTGTTTTTCTTATTTATTTATTTTTTCACAATAAAGTTTATTGATGATGATAAACAATAACAGAAAAAGTAAAAGCAACATATGGTATACAAAATATGAGCTTTCGATTGTTGGAGCATTATTCCATAGGGTTACATTGCGCAAAGAAACAAAGATTTAGGAAACAATGGGTTTCATCAAGTCATTATATGCTAATGTTGATAAGAGTTAGTAAATATTAGGAAGGAATATGAACCGCAATGAGTCTATTGTCGTGGACCACCAGATACCCAAAAATGTATGTCATCACATGTATTTAAATCTAGGTTAAGTAAATCAGATAAATTTGTCTGTCCTGGAAAGTGGAAGGGTTGTTAAATCCTCTGTGAATGCTAGAACTGATTTTTTTTTGTATAAAATTCTGAAGGTGTCTGAATTTATAAAAGTTCGCCAAGGTTTCCACCTCAGATTGAACTGCTCGGCATTTTCTTTTTTGGTGGCAATAATTTCTTCCATGTTGTGAATTGAATTTATTTTTGAGAGCCAATCTTTAACAGAGGGAATGTCCTGTGAGTTCCAATGGAGGGGAATCAAGCTTTTTGCTGTGTTAAGTGTCTAATAAGGGATTTCTTGTAAGATCTGTATAAGCGAGTTATATGAAGAAGACACCAGGCAGCATTGAGATCCTTTTTGTAGCCTGTAATGTGTTTTGTCCAATGTTTTACCTGGGCCCAGAAAGGTTGAATGTTTGGGCAGTTCCACCAAATATGAAGAAAGGAACCCATTTCTTCTCTGCGTCTCCAGCACATGTCCGATCCCCCGAAGGACCAATGTTTTTTTTATTGGTGTAATGTACCACTGTGAGCGTATTTTATAGGAAGTTTCTTGCATTCGGGAGCTCAAGGATCATTTGTGGGTGAAAATGTTTGCTTTTTCCCACTGAGACTCCGAGATCTGTATTTGGAGATCTTTCCCATAATGTTTTATGTCTGTCCGGGGAATCTGACACCGGCTGGACAAGCCATCTATACAGTAAAGATGTGGGTTTTTTTTAATCGGTTCTCTTTGCGCAAATGTGCTCAAAATTAGGGTCTAAAGAGGGCATCTTTGCTTTTATTATTTAAGATAAAGTCTTGGATTAGAGTGTATGACCAGAAGTTCAAGGGATACGATTCGAACTCGCAGCTTAAATCAGCCATTTTTTTAAAGTGATAAGGAGGCATTGGAAGACCAACATTGGTTCATTGGGGTATTCTCAACATTTTTTTATTGTTTAATCCTCAGGGGAAATCAGGGTTGTTGGCCAATGAGGTAAGAGGGCTTGGAGTTGTTGAGATCCCGTGTTTTGCTGCAATTTTGTGGAAAATCTTTAGTGTGGTATTGATAATGGGGTGTCCCTTGATGCTAAGCGGGATAGTGGAGTGGCTTTACCAGGGTAAGAATGGAATGGCTAGGTTCGAACTCACTTTTTCCAGGCCAACCCAGTCCTTGCAATGCTCATGGCAGTGCCAGTCCATGATTCTGGAAAGATGCGACGCGTAATAGTACTTTCTGAAATCGGGTAGGCCTATACCCCCTTTCGGCTTGGGTCTTTGTAAAAAGTTGAGTCGTATGCGAGGTTTCTTGTTTGTCCAGAGAAAGTTACTCTGCAGTCTTGTTAGTTGCCTGAAAAAGGAGTCCGGAATGTCTATAGGGAGTGTATGAAATAAGTAGCAGCACCGCCATTTTCAATATGGTGGCCCTACCAAACCATGGAAACCTCCCACCGTTCCATCTTTTGAGGTCTGTATCTAGTTTCCTAAGCAGGGGCTGAAAATTAAGTGTAAATAGGGAGTAAAATTTCGGGGAAATATGAATCCCCAGATATTGTAAGGAGGTGGGTTCCCATTTAAATGGACAATTGGATCTAGTTAGTCGCTCAGTATCCTGGGAGAGATTAAGTCCTAAGGCTTCACACTTCTTGTGGTTTATTTTGAAATTTGATAGGGAATGAAATTCTTGAAAGGTTTTGATAAGGTTTGGAATTGACATGTGGGGCTGGGTTATATAAAAAAGCAAATCGTCGGCGTACGCCGCTACCTTGAATTCCCTCCCATCAAATTCAAAGCCGTGGATAGCCGTTTGAAGATTGATGGTTCTAATCAGCGGTTCAATAGATAAGATAAAAAGGAGAGGCGATAGGGGGCAGCCTTGTCTTGTTCCATTATGAATTTTTACCGGGTTGGAGAGGGTACCATTAACTTTGATTTTAGCACTTGGGTTAGCATAGATTGCTCTGACCCATTTCATCAGATTGGTGCCAAAGCTCACATGTTCACAGACTCAGAACATGTAGTCCCATGCAACCCGGTCGAAGGCCTTCTCCGCGTCGGTAGACAGCAGGAGGCCCTCGACCTTGCCCCGTGCAACCCTGTGAATTAGGTTTAGGGTCTTGGTGGTATTATCTTTTGCTTCACGATTTGGCATAAAACCCACCTGCTCTGGGCCTATGAGTTTCTCCAACAAAGGCCTGATTCTGTTCACTATGATCTTCGCTAAAATTTTTAGATCTAAGTTGAGCGAAATAGGTCTGTAATTTGTGCAATCAGTGGAGTCTTTATTTGGTTTAAGAAGAACGGTTATGTATGCCATTAAAAACTCAGTGGAGGCTTGGTGTCCTGATGTGATAGCGTTTAGGGCTTTGGTTAGAGGTTCCGTCAGAATATCTGTGTAGGATCTATAATATTGAGAAGTAAGCCCGTCTGGTCCCGGGCTTTTCCCAGTGGCTAATTCTTTGATGGCTTTTGTGACTTCAGACGAGGAGATAGGGTGGTCTAGAATATCTGAATCGTCATGTGACAGCGTTGGCATGTTACAATTGGTTAGGTAGTTAGAGAAAGCCTGAGTCCTGTCCCCTAAATCTGCCGAAGTTTTATTTTGTGCATGTATGTTGTACAGCGAGGAGTAAAAAGTGGAATATGTCTGCAATTTTGGAAGAAGCATGAGTTATTTTACCATCTTTGGATCGTATCCCATGTATGTTGTTGGACAGGATAGTTTCTTTTACTGCCCTGGCTAATATTCTGCCACCCTTATCGCCTTGATCATTATATATGGCTTTCTTGAAAAATAGTAGTCTCCTTGTTTTGTTGTCTAAAAGCTCCTGTAGGTCCTGTCTAGCTTTTGTAAGTTCAGGTAGATTTATCTGGGCCTGAGATTTTGTGGATCAGTTCAAGTTTTGTAATTTTCTGTAATAACTCCTAGCACCCCATCTGATTAGTTCACCTCTGATCATGCTTTTATGTGCCTCCCAGATTGTCAGGGGGGACACATCTGGTGTGTTCAAGGAGAAGTAATCAGTTAGTGCTTTGTGTATTTGGGCATGGATGTCAGGGTCTGTGAGGGGAGAAGCATTAAGTCTCCAACAGAAGGTGCGATTCTGGCTATTTTTAACTTGCAATTTAATGGAGATGGGTGCATGGTCAGATAGGATGATGGATCCTATCTCTGCTTTCAAAAGATCTTGTATGTCCCTCTGGGTAATGAAGAGATGATCTATTCGGGAATAGCGCTTATATGCATTTTAATAAAATGTAAAATCCCTATCTGTAGGGTGTAACGTACGCCAAGTGTCCAAGAGTCAGATTTGAGTAAGGTCTTTATTTTTTTTGGATATTATAGGCTATACAAGATTTGCCCGAGGATGCATCTTGTTTTGGTTCCAGAGGGATATTAAAATCTCCCCCTAAAATAATGCAACCCTCAGTAAAGCTCTTCAGTTCGTCGATTATCAATTGGCAGAAGGAAACATGGGACTTGTTCGGGAAGTAGACATTAGCCAGCGTGACTGGTTTACCATTCATGGTTCCTTTTAAGAAAATGTATCTAGTTGGTGTTGTGTAACAAAAAGTGATTTCTTGCTTAGGAGAATTGAGACTCCCTTTGTTTTGGCGTGTAGGTTTGTGGCATGAAAAGCTGCTGTGAAGAAATTATTTGTTAGTGTGGGTATCTGGTGTCCTCTGAAATGTGTTTTCTGTATGAAGACAATTTGTGGTCTACTCTTTTTGAGTTCATTGAGTAGTTTGTTTATTTTTTCAGGCGTATTTAGGCCATTTACGTTAAGTGAAAGGTTTAAGGATTCTTACGGGAGTAAAAGACTGTGAAAAAAAAGAGCAAGGGAATGGGTGGGAGAGGAAGGAGGGAGAGAAAAAAAAAAAAGGTGGAGGGGGGGAGGGATGTGACAGGGGCAAATAGACGGAACTAAACAAGGGGGAAGGAAGGGGTAGTTCTTATATCCTATCACGGGGGGTTATCTTTCCCCAGTGACAGAATGCGTAAATAGAAATGGCTACTAAAGTGTCTTACTGTGTTTGGCGTGTTATCTGAGGGGGGTTAGTGGGAAGGCTAGCACAGAATAGATGTTAAGTTTGAGTAAACGGAAATAAAAAAAATAAAAATAAAAAAAAATGAAGGTCTATCAAAAACCTTAATGAATCAGACAGATTCAATAGTGTGGAGGAAAGGAAAGCTCTCTGATTATTTCAATAACAGTCTATCAAGCAATCAATGTGTATTATTTATCCAACAATACAGTTTAGCTTAAATTTACAATTATACCTTGAGACAAATGTCTCTATCCCTGTCTTTGAGATTGAGGTATATGTTACTAAGTAAAGCATTGATGTAAGTAGTGGTGAACAACATCAAAATATAACACAAAAAACAGGATATATGGAAAGAAACCTTCCATAGCTGCAGGGTCAGCAATTCTAAAAAAACAACCACTAGGAGCTATGAATGGAGGAAAGGATCCTAGTTTGCCCTTTAACTTAAATACAATTCCTCTCAGTACAACAGTGTTCTGTAATATACTCAGGGAATGCACTGGTATAAATTTGCTGAAAAGATAGTCCAAGGGACTAGTGAATCTATGATAATATAACTACCAACTAAATAGACCTGACAGGATGCCACTGGGATCCCAGGTTATCTTGCTATACTGTCATGGTAGCCGTGTGATGTGAGAGGCAACATTAGTAATTTCCACTGGTTTAATTTGAATCTGGTAACCCATGTGTTGTAGGAAAAGTTGGGGACACAAGACAGTCATATTGTGTGTAAGGCCATCTCGTCCCACCTTAGCAATCTTTCTGGTGTCCCATTGGCATCCTCATGCAGAACATTTGTCATTAGGAATAACTTTTAAACATCTTTTAGTACTTAAATTACTAGTAAAGGGAGTCTGCCCTCTGTTATGTAACAAACGACCATGGGGCAAGCTGTGACTTGCAGCAATTTGTTGCCATCATAAACCCTCGTATATGAAAATGCACGTCCCTTCAAGTCCAGCTATTGTAAGTTTCTTTTAAGCTGAAAATTGGATTATGACCATGAGTCTGGTGTTGTCAGTATGGAGTGCAGCAGCACTTCTATTAATCTTAACGCTTTACATTTTGCAAGAACAGTTAGTCAATTCACCAAGATTGATGAACGAGTGTTACTGGTTCTCGATATTAAATTACCCCAAGATCTACATATAGGCTCCATACTAGCGGGCAGTCAGTCTAGTGGAGGGTGCCTGGTCGATTTAACCCGTCGTCCCGTCTTCAATATAACGACCGTGTAGAAGTCACTTTCCGCTGTAAGAAAAGGGGCCTAAGAAAGCCCATGGGCCATTTAGCCTGTATTTCCAAAGAAAAATGAAGAACATGAAAAAATATTGTGTTCGTAGGTCATAAGGTATGCCAGGACAATTGTTCTATATAGATCCACAAAGGAGCAGTCTGTGGTAACCAGAACAAGTTGAGCCGTCTGTTGGCTCCATCTAGTGGCAAAAGAGGGGAATAGCAAAAATAAAAGCAATAAGTCTTACTGTAGGTGTTGTGGTCATTTGCCTAACAGCAGATGGAAGTTATTGAAATCAACGCTGTTATCCTGCTGAAATGCACAGGTGATTTAACGGTTATCTTTCATTTTGCTGGATTTTTGTCGAGGGGTAGCTGGGTGGTAATTTTCATACAGCTTTTGTTTCTTCCCACCTACGCCTTTGGCAAAAGGTGACTTACATGGTGATATGCGTGGAGGAGAGGAAGGGTTGTACACCGAAGAGGGTAGGCGAAATTCCTGATACCACTCGGGTAATTCTACCTGATCAATCTGGACAATATTGCAAAACGTGGGCAGCTCCTCTGGGGTGCGTAGATGTTGTTTTCCATTACATGACACCTGTACTGCAAAGGGGAACCTCCATTTGTATGGTATCCCTTTTTCCCTAAGGACATCTAGAAGAGGCTTGATCGCTCTTCTGTTCCTCAGGGTGATGGGTGAAAGATCCTGGAACAGTTGAATGGTGGTTTCATTAAAGATGATCTGCTCATTTTGTC
Organism: Lithobates pipiens; assembly: GCF_037356315.1. Lineage (NCBI taxonomy): Eukaryota > Metazoa > Chordata > Amphibia > Anura > Ranidae > Lithobates > Lithobates pipiens. The sequence continues at coordinate 111,772,930 of NW_027507787.1, forward strand.
TTGCTTTTTGTAAAATGTCCTCTTTCAGTGTGTAACTAGAGAGGCAGCAGATGATATCACGTGGGGGAGCTGGGTCTGGAGCTCTGGGTCTCAGGGCTCTATGAGCTCTATCAAAATCTATGGGAGATTCCTGTGGTCTATCAAGCAGCTTATTAAATACTGAACATAGAACCGGCCTGATCTGTTCAGCAGACACTGACTCAGGAATGCCTCTGACCCTTATATTGCATCTTCTGCCCCTGTTGTCCAAGTCTTCTAAATGTCTGTTTACATTGATCAGGAGCTGTGAATGGCTAAATGAGACCTCTTCTAACCTCTGAATTGCTTCATCTCTGTGCGTGCCTGCTCTCTCTCCTGCCGCCATTTGCTCTGTAAGCATGAGGATGTCACCAGTGATTGCTGTGGATAGTGAGGTCTTTATGTCGGCAGCTATGTCCATCATGGCAGCATGTGTGAGCGGTTGGTCAGGGGGAGAGGTGTCTCTTACCATATCCTCAGAGTTCGCCAGAGATTCAGAGTCAAAGTCCTCCTCCCTCATGTGTGAGCACGCCATCTTTTCCTCCGCCGAGCCTCTCCTTCCCTGTGACAGGAATATCTCAGGGATTTGCTTAGATTTTGAGGTTCCCGGTGTGCGGGGCTGATTGTGGTGTGTTACCCCTCTTGAAACTCTGCCCATTATGCAGAGGAGTGATCGCTGTGCTGTGAGAGCTGACAATCCACACCGGAGCTCTGTCCTCAGGCGTCCATCTCTCCCGCGTGCCAAGCCACGCCACCGTTTATTGTTTTTCTATGCTATTCTTTGTTATTATTTTCTATTTTATTCTAATCTTTTCTATTTGAGTGCAAATTGATTCTATATGATTCTATATCTATTGTTTTTCTAGTCTATTCTTTTCTATTTTTTTATTATCTTTTCTATTTGAATTTTTTCTATATAAAATTTGAATTTCAGAAGATTTTTTATATATTATTTTATATATAACATATTTTTTTTCCTATGCTGGTCTATTTTTTTTTCTATGCTTTTCTTTTCTATTTTATTATAATCTTTTCTATTTAAATGCAAATTCATTCTATATGAATTTTAGAAAATGGTTATATAGAAATAGAATGACATAGTTTACTATTTCAAATTCGGTTAAATTTTTTTCGAATGCGGTAGTATTTTTTCGAATGTGTGAATATTTTTCGAATATGAAACTGAAACTAAAGGAATCCCGAAATGTAACGAATACGACAAATTTAAGTAAGCAAATTTAGTTAAATAATGAATCGAAATGAAACAAATTTTTTCATCCTGCACAGGTCTAGCTGTACACTCACTACTTTAAATTGTAGCAAAGTGTCAGTTCTTCAGACTTAATTCACACAGGGGCAACTTTGGATCCGACTTCAAGTCGCGCTACATGTAAAAATAAGTGAATGAGAGCCATCTTAATGCACACTATTGAAGTCGCTTCAAGGTTCCTGTACTACTTCAATCCGACTTCTAGGCAACTTGTACCCATTGATTTCAATGGAAGTCACCTCCAAGTCGGATCTCCATCTATATTGAAGCGACAATGACAAATTTTAAATAAAAAACCGACATGGGTTCCCCTTCCAGGAGCATACCAAATCCTTTCCTGACCGGCCAGGCTGCATGTTCGGATAAGGGTCTGGTATGGATTTTGGGGGGACCCCCACACCGAAAAAACAGCATGGGGGTTCCCCTTAAAATCCATACCAGACCTAAGGGCCTGGTATGCTCCTGGAGGGGGAACCCATGCCGGTTTTTTTTTTGGTTTTTTTTTGTTTTTTTTGTTTGTTTTTTTTTTTATTTGGCGTGGAGTTCCCCCTCGAGATCTGGTTATTCTCTGGCCACGACTAAAGTCACCTGGCTTGGGGCGACTTAGTCGTGTTGTAAGTCGCCCCAAGTCACGCTGTTATACTCTAAGTTGCCCCCAAAAGTCACGCTGAAAGTCGCGTTGCCCCTGTGTGAATGGAGTCTCAGTGTTGTTACGTGAAAAGATATATGTTTACAAAAATGTGAGGTGTGTACTCATTTTTGTGAGATACTGTGTGTGTGTGTGTGCATTTTTTTTATTTTTTTTCACATTTGGTACCTTGTTTCTTAATTTTTTTTTGGCTCCACCCATTCATTTTTGAGGAGGGATGATTTGTGTGGGTCTGTATTCATGCACCAGAACATAGATGGGCTGGTCTGCTTGGCTCTGAGGAAGGGGTGTGCCAGCATAGTGGGATGCCATGGGAGACTTGTATCCTGCACTGTATAGTCTCATCTTGCTCACGCGCTTTCACTTGTTGGACTTTTGTGAGTATTCATTTTTACCAGTTTTACATTTTTCCAATTTATTTTTTACAGTAATGCAACCCAGTGCTTGTGCCTTCCTGTTTCTTTGTAGTTGCTGACTCTACACTGGTCTGACACTGACACATGTGGCATGATCAGGCACACTGTGGGTGGCTGCACTGGTATAGTGGCACTGAACTAAGAAAAAATAAATGCTGAGCAACACGTTTGTGTTACCCCCACTTGGCTATTGTAAGTGCTTTCATAATAAGTTAATGGGTAAATAACACTACTATAAATCAACAAATGCTGAAAACAACCAATCTCAGTGATTTATAGTTGTGTTCATTAACCAATTGTTGCACAGCATTTTATATTTTTTGGTTTAGTTCATATTTATGTGAGAACACATGGTGTGAGCAGCAACAACTTAACAGATGTCAAGTTTAACTAGCAGGTGTGCGCATAATACCACTTATTGTCAATGGTGATACTGTACTAGTGTGGCTGCAATCGGGGACACTGCGGCTAGCTAAACTGGTGTGGTGATCTCTAGGGAAACACTTTGTTTCCTCTCACAACCAATCGGCATGTGAGTAAATGGAGCACTAGCTGCAACATGCAGCCTTTGTTTACAAGTGTGATCGCTAAATTGGTCACAGCAATCGCATAGTGTAGTGGCAATTTCATTGGCCCTGTAACCCACTCTGTAAACTACTGTGGTCAAAGAACACAGGGCACTCGAGGGCACAGACAAGAGTCACGCGTGGGAGAAGGTTTTAAAAGTCTTACTGCCCTTAGCAGTGAGCCTTCTGGCTGTTCATATTAATAAGAAAAATGTTAACCAATGCAATACAGAGGCTGCCTTGCTTACCTCTCCCTCTGAAAATAGATTTCTTCCATGATGGCAAAGAAATGTTTTTACTACATTCCTTGTGAGAATTGTGTAGGTTATGGCACCTTACTTTACCTTTTAATATCTATGTAAGTGACTCAAAGTATTGAAGCCAGGGTACTGGTGTGCAAGGGGAAAATACCCCTATCTTTTATGTAGAATTCTGTTATATTTTCAATAATTTACCTGTATATCCTCTTTTAGGGCCAGTTCACACCATATGCAGTCCAGTGTGTTTTTTTTTTCTGCATCAAAAACGCATTGAAAGTAGGTTATATGGTTTTCATTGACATTGTTCACACCAGTGCTTCCAGTTACAAAAAAAAGTAGAACATGCTGAATTTTTCCTGCACTGGACTGTACTGCAATGCTATAAAATGCACTGGAACACACACGTCCTTATTTAAGGTTAAAAAAGGGGGGGTGGCGGGGAATGCACCTGACTCCACCAAAATCGCATCAAAAATACACTGGAGCGCACATGCAGAAAAGCATCTGGAATGCATCTGTACTGCGTTTCTATGGTCTGAACTGGCCCTCAAAATATTTTCTCTACTTTTTTTTCCTGTGTAGCATTTAGATAATTACGTTTTTCTTTTGTATATATGTGCCTCATGCTTTCATTTTTCTCACTGCAGGTTCGATCTCTTGTGTTTGATCAGAGTGGTACTTACCTTGCTGTTGGAGGCACTGATATACAGGTTTATATCTGCAAGCAGTGGGCGGAAGTTTTGCATTTCACAGGTCAGTTTTATTTGCAAATCAGGTTTGCTTTTAAAGGTAACTTCAGTAAATCATGCCATTTTGCTAGTCAAAAGGGCCATTCAAACTCTTATTTGAGTTTCATAAATGTTATGCCTCCCTTTTTCTTTTTATATGTAGTACAGCCTCTCTGCTTGCAGCAGACTGCAAATGGGGGAATAACCAGGGTGATAATTCCTTTCTTTTTGGATGGTGGCATGCATAAATTAACCACTGGTCTATTGGGCACTTTGACCCCCTTCCTGCCCAGGCCAGTTTTCAGCGCCGTCACATTTTGTATGAAAATTGCGCAGTCATACAACGCTGTACCCATATGAATTTTTTAGATTTTTTTTCATTGGTGGAATTTAATCACCACTGGATTTATTTTTTGCTAATAAAACGAAAAAAGACCAAAAATTTTGAATGAAAAAAAAAAAGTTTTTCTTATAAAATTTAGCAAACTGGTAATTTTCCTCCACTGTGTGCAGATGAGGGGGCACTGGTGGGCATTAATGGGCAGTTCTGATGGACACTGATAGGCGGCACTGTTGGGGCTGCACTGATTGTAAGTGTAGATGTCCCCTTTCTGTTTTAATAATTTTTATTCAAGTTCAACAAATAGCCAACATGCAATAGTTATGCACACGCAGGGTCTAGCATTGACATTTATTACACAGGTTTACCAAAAGATGCAACATAAAGAAGAAAATAAGAACTAACGCTGCAGCAGAGGCTAGGCCTGCTTTTATAAGGCCACCAGGAGATGTCCCCTTTTATACTTACTGGTTGCCGCATCTCCTATCCTCACTCTGTGACAGCATGACAAAAGGAATACTGTTAATCGTCAAGTTTGCTTACATCGTGATCAGCTGTAATTGGACACAGCTGATCACGGGTTAAAGGGGCACTGTTATTTTCCCTTTATCCTAATCACAGAGCACCCCGCTACAGGCCGGTTTGAGAGGACGTCAATACGCACCCTCCCAGAGCTTAACCACACTGTACCCGTCATTCAGCTATAGCGAGGTCGACAATCGATTAAAATCATTAAAGGGATGTTCCAGCCGTAAAAAAGTTAAGTCAGTAGCTACAAACACTGTAGCTGCTGACTTTTAATAAGAATACTTACCAGTCCAGGGCGCCCGCAGTGTCGACCCCCTGCGGCCAATCCATCCCTCGTATCGTGTGCCGGTGCTGCCGTACTTGTGAAGGGAAACGGGCAGTGGAGCTTTGCGGCTTCACTGCCCATTTCCTACTGCGCATGCGCGAGTCCCCCCAGTGATTTGTGAATGGGCGGCTGTCTTCTGTGGCACACACAGGTCCCAGAAGACACCGCACCCAAATTTCCCAGAAAACAATGCGAGGAGGAGACGACTGAAGATCACCGCAGAATAGGAAATGGCAGATTGGGACGATCTGCCTAGCAACAGGCATTTCTCTTATATTCACCTAACGTGTTCCCGTATTTGACTTATTTTGACAAGTTCATCTACAGGGAATGGGGTCGGTCACAAAGGACCTTTTTGGTCCCCAAAAACATGGCGGTGCATTACCCCTTTGAGGAAAGCCTTCTCAAGAAATGGTTGGCTCCTCCAGTTGTGGACCCCCCAGTATCTAGGTTAAATAAGAAGGAAGGGGTAGGTCCGATCTTGGACTTCAATCACTTTGTAAAAGTGCAAAGGTTCAGAATGGAATCGGTTCGCTCAGTAGTCACTGCACTCCATCAAGGGGACTCCCTGGCGTCCTTGGACATCCAGGATGCGTACCTGCACATAACCATATGCCTTCGGCATCAAACATTTCTGAGTTTGGCAGTCGGGGAAGCCCACTACCAATTTGTGGCTCTTCCTTTTGGCCTAGCATCAGCCCCCCGAGTCTTTACCAAAGTACTGGCTCCAGTATTGGCATTGCTGCAACAACGCGGGATCGCGATTGTTGGTTAACTAGACTATCTCCTCTTAAGAGCATCTTCCGCCTCAGAATTAGAGGAGGATGTGGCGATCGCCATGCAGACCCTGCAAGCATTTGGGTGGCTGTTGAACCTAAGGAAGACGGTGATTGTACCGACCCAGCGTCCGGAGTACCTAGGTTTACTATTGGAATCCAGGGAAGCGAGAGTCTTTCTCCCTTCAGGCAAATTGCAGCCTCTCATATCTGCGGTCAAACTACTGATGAACCGCAAGTGGTCGTCGCTCCGCTTTTGCATGCGAGTACTGGGACTCATGGCAGCCTCCTTCGAGGCAGTACCTTATGCCCAGTTCCGCACCAGAGTCCTGCAGAAGGAGATTTTGACAAAATGGGACACATCTCCATTGTCCCTGGATTGGCAGATCCAGGTGAGCCAGCCAGTCAGTGACTCTCTGATCTGGTGGCTGAGGTCTCCGCTGATTCAGTCCGGAAAATCGTTCCTTCCTCTGAAATGGACGGTGATCACTACGGACGCCAGTCTATCTGGCTGGGGTGGAGTGATGGGGATTCAGTCGGCGCAGGGCCTCTGGTCGACGGAAGAATCAGTTGCCGATCATCTGCTCGAATTAAGAGCGATCAGGCTGTGCCTCGACACGTGGTCAATGTGTCTTCAAGGGCGTCCGATCGGGATACAGTCAGAAAACACCACGGCTGTGGCGTACATAAATCACCTAGGGGGAAACAAGAAGTTCAGCCGCTGCTTGGGAGGTCACTCGCACACTTCGGTGGGCAGAGCGGCACGTTCCGGCCCTGTCGGCCATTTACATCCCGGGGGTGGAAAATTGGCAGGCTGACTATCTGAGTCGACAGATGCTGGACCCAGGAGAATGGGCATTGCATCTGGAGATATTCAGGCTGCTGTGCCTGAAATGGGGCACACCAGATGTGAATCTATTGGCCTCCCGTCTCAATCAGAAGGTGCCGAGATTCGTGTCCAGGACAAGAGATCCATGGGCAGACACGTCAGACGCCCTAGTGGCTCCATGGGATCAGTACCAGCTGATCTACGCCTTTCCTCTGCTAAAACTGTTACCACGCCTGCTGCGCAGAGTGGAAGCCGAGGGGATTCCGGTAATCCTGGTGTCCCCCAGACACGCCTCAGCGGCCTTGGTACGCAGACCTGGTGCGTCTGGTGGCAGACGCTCCCTGGTGACTGCCGCTGCGAGAGAACCTCCTATCTCAAGGTCCAATCTTTCACCCTGCTTTACCATCGCTGGCTTTAACGACATGGCTATTGAGAGCCAGGTGCTGAGGAACCAGGGGGCTGTCGGACTCAGTGATTCCAACTATGTTGAGGGCGCGGAAATCTTCTTCACAGAAGATATACCATCGTACCTGGAAGATATCTCCATGTGTGAGGAGAAAGGGTGGCATCCGCGTTCCGTTTCTATATCCAGGATCCTGCAAGGTGTAGACCAGAAGTTGGCATTGAGCACCATTAAGGGGCAAATTTCAGCTCTGGCTGTCTTTTTTCAGCGACCCCTGGCGTCTCATTCATTAGTGAGTACCTTTGTTCAGGGGGTACGACATATAGTCCCTCCGGTGCGTCCACCGTTGCCTCCCGGGGGATTTGAGCCTGGTATTGGCGCTTCAAAAGCCGCCGTTTGAGAATATCAGGGAGAGTCCCTTGTTGACCCTTTCACAGTGGTATTTCTAGTGGCCATCACATCGGCCAGGAGGGTTTCGGATTGGCGGCCTTGTCCTGTAAGTCGCCTTATCTGGTCATCCACAGGGATAAGGTGGTGTTGCGTCCGCAACCGCCCTTTCTACCGAAGGTGGTCTCGGCTTTTCATATCAATGAGGACATTGTATTACCATCTTTGTGTCCTAAACCGAAGCACCCCAAAGAGGTGGCCCTTCACGCTCTCAACGTGGTTAGGGCTCTAAAAGTGGATTTGTCTGCCACAGCTCCCTTTCGGAACTCGCTGTTTGTTTCGGTGGCTTGTCCAAAGAAGGGTATGGTGGTCTCATCTGCCACCATTTCCAGGTGGATCAGACAGATTGTAGTACAAGCCTACACCTTGAAGGGGTAGGTGCCCCCCTTTCCGGATGAAGTTTTAATGCCGTTTTTTCCCAGCCCTCGTTTGACAATGCTTTAGGACGTCCCATTTAGTTACAGAGAGGAGCTGTGTCGGTCGGTGAATATAAGAGAAAATAGGATTTTTGTACTCGCCGTAAAATCCTTTTCTCTGTAATTCACCAACCGACACAGCACCCACCCCTCCTTTTCTCTACGTTATACTGCTTTTTGACGTACTGAGGCTGCTGGGGCAGCAGGGAGGGTTGTTGGCTCAGGGTCCGCCCTCTGGGCGGTACTGACAATTCTGTGTATTGTTACAATTTTGCCTAGTTCTCCTAGTGGCAGGCTAGCAAACCATTTAGTTACAGAGAGGAGCGGTGTTGGTCGGTGAATTACAGAGAAAAGTATTTTACGGTGAGTACAAAAATCCTATTTTCTGGTAAGTAGTAAAATTCTCTTTCGTTCATTGATGGACGCAGCACCTTAATCTTGACGTCAGGGTTATATCGCCACCTTTAGGAGACGACTAGGCAGAACACAACAAAAAACAAGCACAGTACCACCCTGGAGGTGGTCCTACTGGCTATAACCCCTCACTCTGCTCCCAGCAGCTCAGATTTTTTCTGCCTAGTCTACAGGGGCCTGGCTCCCTGTGGGGACCAGTGGTCTATAAAAAAAAAAAAATGTTTTTTTACTTCTTGTGATCTACAATCAACGCCTGGGCTGGGTGACAGGCTGGATATTATAGATCCTGGTAGTCCTCCCCAGCCTGGCCATTGAGCGCATACAGACCTTAGCGCTGCACTGGGTTGGCCTCGACAGGCGCCATTCTGGTCCAGGGGCGGCCGGTAAGCTATATGCTCCGGGGCACACATTTGACCAGGCCACTGCTGTCTGAGTCAGTGTGCCGTGGCGGACAGCCACCCCGTACTGATCGGGGTGTTGGGTCTGTCTGTGGAGTGCTTCCAGCAGTCCCTGCAGGAGGGGCAAGTATGGTTTCACCTGTTTAGGCAGGTTGGAGCAGCTGGGCACTCCCTGGGAGGGTGATTAGTGTAGGGGGTCTCTCTCTCTCCCTACCTCTTTCCCTCCTCCCCATTCTAAGGGGGTGCTGTGTATCTGGGCATAAAGGTGCGGAGCACGCACCTGGCCTGGGTGTCCTCCGGGGTGTGGCTCTGAGTCCTGGCAGGGGTTTGTGCTGTGTAATCGTTTGTTCCTGTCGTTTATCCCTTCGTTTTGACTTTGGTTCAGTTCGTTTATCACTTTGTTTTTTAATGTTTGGTCTGTTCGTTTGTCCCTTCATTTTTGCCTTAGTTTGCCTCGTGCAGGGGGGAATGTTTGCCACGCAGGACAGTTCTGTTAGTCTCTAGCACTGGGCGGCTGTTTAAGCCAGGAACAGTGTGAAAACTGACATAGACACACCTTGCGGTTTGGACGCAGGCAGAGGGGAGAGCGGACAGCAGAACAGCACCTGGGTCAGTCTGTGGCACCCCTCAGTCTGGCAGCTAGGAGGATAGGCATTTTTTTGTCTCTTGCCTTAGGTCCCAGGTGACAGGGGAGAGTGGGTCAGGCATGGCGTCAGAGGCTGATACTACTTACCCAAACACCCCTGTGATGGCAACCGGGTCTCCTGCACCTGTGGTACCTGTGTTTCCAGGGTGGAAGCGACGTGCGGGTGCAAGGTGCGTAAAAAATGCCCCCCCCCCCCTTCTGGGGTAAGCTCTGATTCAGACTCACATGCTGTTGTGGCAGTGGCCCTGTTCTTACACTTCAGAGCTTGCGGACCAGGACCCATCAGACAGTGAGGAGGAAGACTCTGCATCTGTTTCAGTGCAGGAAAAAGCGCTAGTAGGAGCACTTATCACAGCGGTGAGGGATACATTAAAGAAAGAGGATACGGCGGGGGCATCTGTAGAGGCGTCGGTCCCTTTTGGGTCCCACAAGCCGGTCCGCACCGCTAAGGTGTTAACTTGCATAACTTATCTTGATAAGTTCATTTAAAAGGAGTGGTAAAGCACGCAGTGGGCCTTTTCAGTCCCGAGACGAATGGCGGTGCGTTACCCCTTTGAGGAGAGTTTCCTGAAAAAATTGAAATCTCCTGTGGTCATTGACCCCTCCCCCCCCCCAGTATCTAAGTTAAATAAGGGGACCACGATTCCGGTGGAAGGGTCACCCTCTTTGAAGGACCCTGCCAACAGAAGGGCCGAGGTGGTTGCCTGGTCCATGTTTACGGTGGTGGGATCAGCTCTTCGGCCGGTGTTCGCCACGGTTCTGGTGTCAAACGCTTACTGAATGGGCTAAGTTGTTGCACCGCGATTTGGGGAAGGAACAGTCTGTGTGGAACGGGCCAGTTGGTGCACGGTCTTAAGTATGTCTGTGATGGGGCCCTGGATAAGGGCCCCTTTGCTTTTTAGACCCTCAGTATCAACAGTAGTGCTGCGTCGCCCTGATTTGGCTCAAGTGTTGGTCTGCAGACCAGGCATTTAAGGTGAGAGGCTGTTTGGCGCCTTGCTGGATGGCATTATTAAGAATGTTACTGGGGGAAAGAGTACAAGCAGTCAAGAAAGGTTAAGGAGCCATGCCGTAGGCAGGGGCCCTCTTTTTCGTCCGCTGGTAAGCATTCCCAGTCCGACAAGGTGCCCACTGAGGGACAAAAGCACCCCTGGTTTTGAAAGCCGAACAAACCTGTGAACAAAGGAGGTCGCTTTACACTCTTTGGATGTGGTCTGGGCCTGCGACCAGACTTGCGGGGGTCCCGACCAGCACACTAGCAATGGCAGGGCGGCATTTAAAATTGGACGTACTTGTACGCCAATATGCCTGCCCATGCCATTCTGCTGACGTACATCGGCGTGCGCCGGTCGGGAAGTAGTTAAAGGAGGAGCGTTTTTACTTTTTTGTCATGTTATGCTTATACTCTTCAATAAGTCACTCGCCGAGAAGTAGTATGAGCTTCATGAGCCCTGGCTTTACATTTGAATACATTAGCTTCACATCCTTTCTGGATCAATGACTTAAAGGATAAGTAATTGATCCAGAATTACTGGGTGCAGTCGTCATCTTTGGGAGCATGTTCCGTCTGTTTTTAGAGTGGAACAAGTAACATGTTCCCGTTGCTGCAGACTCTCCCCAGTCCGCCGCCTCTAGTGAAAGCAAGCCAGGGATCTTAATAATCTTTCTTCATAAATTTAGGTCAAAATGGGTCAGTACTGACCACAGGCAGAGTCGACACTGCCATTGTGTGTCAATAATGAGGAAAACTGTTGTTGGCGTACGCTGGTCTGCTGAAACTGCGACTGGTGTGATCAGGAAAACTGTTGCTGACTGCATTGATCTGGTGTAGCAGCAGTCAGGAACAATATTTCTACCTACTCTGCTGTGGTTCAGTGATCAGAGACACTGTGACTAACTGCACTATTAGGGCTTGCTTACACCTGAGGTCGGGGCAACCTTGCAGCTGAGCCATGACTCTCTACTATGGTGATCGGACACAATGGCTAGCAGAGTCGACATTGAAATCAGAGCAGCCTTCCATTGTACATGATCACTGCCACAGTAGTACAATTTCACCACTGCTCTGGTGACAGTATAAATATATATAGTCATCAGAGCAGTGAAGTCTCACTATGGTAAGATTGTACCACTCTGCTGTGTATTGATCAGAGACAGACTGTTGCACTGGCATACAATGTAATCGGTGCAGCAACCAGTAGATGACAGCAGTACAGTGTTACCATAGATAAACACTTTCTTGCTGGGAGGAGGTGATCTTTCTTTTCCTTTTCAATTTCCTTTCATTCGTCCTTTCTGACTGCATAGTACAGCCTACAGTAATCATTCAATTCCGTCTTACAGCTGATCCCCGTGGGAAGGAAAGTTCCAAACGCTGCAATAATGCAGCCTTTGTTTACATGTGTCACTGTCATTGGCCCCTGCACACATGGATCTGTTATCTGCTGTTCCCAGAAAACATACATTGTGTGTGTGTGTGTATGTATGTGTGTGTGTGTGTATATATATATATATATATATATATATATATATATATATATATATATATCAAAAGTCTTGGGACACCTGCCTATTTAGTTGGCCCACAATCAGCAGCTATAACAGCTTCAACTCTTCTGGGAAGGCTGTCCATAATGTTTAGGAGTGTGTCTATGGGAATGTTTGACCATTCTTCCAGAAGTGCGTTTGTGAGGTCAGGCACTGATGTGGATGTTAAATGTTGGACACCTGCACCTTGGTGATAAAATGCAATGAAATTATGCAGCTGCTATCAATACTGTCCCCCCTATGGGGCCAAATATAAAGTGAATAAATAATGGACAGCACCTGCTCCACCTACTATAGTGCTAAATACCAGTGTTTAACCACTTTCCGCCCACCCAACTTCAATGTTGCAGGCTTTGAGTGGGGATATCTGAATGATGCCTGCAGTTACAGGCATCATTCAGGTATCTTCTTTTAGAGCTGGTGATTCCCTTCAACGCAAGAACAATCAGAGCAGCTGTTCATTGGACATACGCTCCTGCCACCCTCTGGTGCTTCTACCGAGTCACCCATGAGCCGGAGATGGAAGGGACCAGCGCCGGATGTTGACAATAGAGATTTCCAGCGGGCCACATGGTCCCCAAAATATATCCAATTCAAAAACTCGCACTGGAGATTTAACTCAAATGGTGAAATATGACTAAACAAAAATGTATAAAAAAAATTGGAAGACCGTAGCTGCTGCACAAAGGTACTGCAACTTTAAAACAGTGAAACATCTCTAAAACCGCGCTAGCAGCCTATATCAAGCAATACACACCCTAATAAACCATGCCTATTGTAACAATGTTAGGAAAAAAGCAAAAACATCAAATCTAAAAGTGCCTAAGTGAAAAGTGCAACAGTGCTCCAAAACTTTTGAATTGGTGAAGTGGCTCTCCATTTTTACTGCCTAAAGGGAGGTACTATCTTCCCTAGGGTATAAATAGATTGTAATGGAACCGGAAGTTATATCCTTGATGATGCCCTGGAGGAGGGGCAAAAAGCGTTGATAGAATTCCAGTTCATAATCGTTCCATCTCCGTGGAACGCATGCCATTCAGCGACGAACTTAGTTGACTTTTATACTGATGCCTGTTTTTGCCAAAAATCCTGTAAGTTGCGCGTTGAATGCGCTTGATAATTGATGCTAAACGTTATTTCACGATGAGTTCTCTTTCCGTTTCTCCATTTATGGAGTGTGGTATATCCTTTCTGTCTTAAAACGTCTCCCTGCGAGATTTTTCTGGGGAACCATCCAGCATATCCCCAGATCATTTGATCAATGCCTTTTTGATCCCAGACTGCGAAGCTGAGGATCCAATCATGTTGGTGAGTGGGGACATCAAAGGGGGAGCCACTTCATCAAATCAAAAGTTTTGGAGCACTGTTGTACTTTTCACCGAAGCACCTGAGCACTTTTAGATTCTATGTTTTTGTTTTCTGCTAACATTGGTACAATAGGCACTGTTTGTTAGGATGTATATTGCTTGATATAGGCTGCTAGCGCTGTTTTATGTATTTTTCAGATGCTCCCCGAAATCTCTGATCATTCGGAGGCCGGGCGCAATGTTATGACGTCACTCCCGGCCTCTGCATTTGAAAAAATGCCGCCACCTCGGCTGGGAGCTGAATCTTCCTTTTTTTTGTTCTATTTCAGGCTTCCCAGCCTAGAGGTGAGATCTGGGGACTTAGACCCCAGATCTCACTGTAGAGAGGATGCAATATTCTTATTACAAGGGAATAAAAAGCATCAAAATAGAAAACGCATACATTGGTTGCGCCCTCATACGTAAACGACTTTCAAACCACACGTGAGGTATCTCCATGAACATTAGAGCGAGAGCAATTATTCTAGTGCAAGACCTCCTCTGTAACTCTAAACAGGTAACCTGTAAAAAAAAAATTTAAGCGATGCTTTAAAATTTTGAAGTACCAAGGTTCGGTGCCCTTCCACAAGTGTTCTCAATTTTAGAGCATGACATGTTAAGTATCTTATTTACTCGGCGTAACATGTTTCACAATTCCCCTCCCCCCCGATATATGCGTTTGAAAAATTGCTGCGCAAATACCGTGCAAGATAAAAAAAAATTGCAACAACCACCATTTTATTCCCTAGTGTCTCTGCTATATAAAAAAAACATATATAATGTTCTTAGTAATTTTCGAGCAAAAAAAAAATTTGTTTTTTACATGTAGGAGGGAAGTGTCAGAATTGGCCTGGTAGGAATCATATCTATGGCGAATACCAACTTGTGCTGGATTCAGTTTGTTAAATCTAAAAAAATAAAAAATAATGGACAACAATTGCTCCACCTAGTATGGTAACCAATTAACCTTGTGCTGAATAAATCAATAAAATCAATATAATATAAATAATTTTTCTCTTATATTCACCGACCGACACAGCTCCTCTCTGTAACTAAATGGGTTTGTTAGCCTGCCGCTAGGAGAACTAGGGAAAATTGTAACACAATACACAGAATTGTCAGTACTGCCCAGGGGGCGGAACCTGTGCTAACAACCCTCCCTGCTGCCCCACCAGCCTCAGTTTTATTTTGCCTAGTGAAGGAGAATGACCTAGGAACCCTGCGGGGCCCTTTGGTCCATTTTTTTGATGCAGGATTTATACTTTTGCGCAAGATGAAAGATCATGTGATCTTCTATCAACTGCCGACTGGGTGACAGGCTGGTTGAGTTATCCTTGTAGTCCCCCCAGTCCGGACATCGAGAATGTGCAGGTCGCAGCTAAGGCTCGGCAGGCCACGACATACCTCAGCTCCAGAGGTGGTCAGGGAGCGTCAATGCTCCGGGGTATACATATGACCGGGCTACTGATGTCTGGATCACAGTATATCGAGGCCAGCAGCCACCCTGTAACTGCGCAGAAGTGGGTCTGTGATGGAATGTCTCCCAGCTCTTCAGGACTGGTAAGTACGGCTCTCTCCCCCCGGGGGTTCTACTCAAATCTGTGGCTCCAAAGAACTAAGGGGTACGTCCGATCTTGGACTTAAAAGCCCTCAATCATTTTGTAAAAGTGCAGAGGTTCAGAATGGAATCAGTTCGCTCAGTAGTCGCTGCACTCAATCAAGGGGACTCAATCAAGGGGTACCTGCACATACCCATATGCCTTCGGCATCAACAATGTCTGCGTTTGGCAGTCGGGGAAGCCCACTACCAATTTGTGGCTCTTCCTTTTGGCCTGGCATCAGCCCCCCAGAGTCTTAACCAAAGTACTGGCTCCAGTATTGGCGTTGCTGTGACAACGCAGGATCGCGATCGTGGGCTACCTAGACTATCTCCTCCTGATAGCATCTTTCGCCTCAGAGTTAGGAGGATGCGGTGATCACCATGCAGACCCTGCAAGAATTTGGGTGGCTGTTGAACCTAAAGAAGTCGGTGATTGTACCGACCCAGCGTCTGGAGTACCTAGGTTTTCTATTGGTCTCAAGGGAAGTGAGAGTCTTTCTCCCTTCAGACAAATTGCAGACTCAGAGCTGCGGTCAAACGACTGATGAACCGCAAGTGATCGTCGCTCCGCTTTTGCATGCGAGTACTGGGGCTCATGGTAGCCTCCTTCGAGGCAGTACCTTATGCCCAGTTCCACACCAGATTCCTGCAGAAGGAGATTTTGACAAAATGGGACAAATCTCCGTTGTCCCTGGATTGGCAGATCCAGGTGAGCCAGCCAGTCAGGGACTCTCCAATCTGGTGTTTGAGGTCCCCGGTGATTCAGTCCGGGAAATCGTTCCTTCCTCTCAATTGGACGGTGATCACTGCGGACGCCAGTCTATCTGGCTGGGGTGGAGTGATGGGGATTCAGTCGGCGCAGGGCCTCTGGTCGACGGAAGAATCAGAGTTGCCGATCTATCTGCTTGAATTGAGAGCAATCAGGCTGTGCCTCCACACATGGTCGATGTGTCTTCAAGGACGTCCGATCAGGATACAGGTGGACAACGCCACATAAATCACCAAGGGGGAACAAGAAGCTCAGACGCTGCTCGGAAGGTCGCTCACATACTTCGGTGGGCAGAACGACACGTTCTGGCCCTGTCAGCCATTTACACCCCGGGGGTGGAAAATTGGCAGGCGGACTAACTGAGTCGACAGATGCTGGACCCAGGAAAATGGACATTGCATCCGGAGATATTCAGATGTGGATCTATTGGCCTCCCGTCTCAATCGGAAGGTGCCGAGATTCGTGTCCAGGACGAGATCCATGGACAGACGTGTCAGACGCGCTGGTGGCTCTGTGGGATCAGTACCAGCTGATCTACACCTTTCATCCGCTAAAAATGTTACCAGGCCTGCTGCGCAGAGTGGAAGCCGAGGGGATTCCTGTAATCCTGGTTGCCCCAGATTGGCCTTAGCGTCCTTAGTACGCAGACCTGGTGCGTCTGGTGGCAGACGCTCTCTGGCGACTGCCGCTGTGGGAGGACCTCCTGTCTCAAGGTCCAATCTTTCACCCTGCTTTACCATCGCTGGCTTTAACGGCATGGCTATAGAGAGCCAGGTGCTGAGGAACCGGGCTCTGTCGGACTCAGTGATTCCGACCATGTTGACGGCGCAGAAATCTTCACGAAAGCTATACTATCGCACCTGGAAGGCCTATAGCTCCATGTGTGAGGAGAAGGGGTGGCATCCACTCTCCTTTTCTATATCCAGGCTCCTGCTGTTTCTTCAGCAAGGTGTAGACCAGAAGTTGGCATTCAGCACAATTAAGGGGCAAATTTCAGCTCTGGCTGTCTTTTTCCAGCGACCCCTGGCGTCTCATTCATTAGTGAGTACCTTTGTTCAGGGTGTACGACATGTAGTCCCTCCGGTGCGTCCACTGTTACCTTCGTGGGATTTGAACCTGGTGTTGGTGCTTCAAAAGCCGCAGTTTTAGAATATCAGGGAGATTCCCCTTTTGACCATTTCACAGAAAGTGGTCTTTCTAGTGGCCATCACATCGGCCAGGAGGGTTTCGGAATTGGCGGCCTTGTCCTGCAAGTCTCCTTATCTGGTCATCCACAGGGATAAGGTGGTGTTGTGTCCGCAGCTGTCCTTTCTACCGAAGGTGGTCTCTGCTTTTCATATCAATGAGGACATTGTATTACCATTGTTGTGTCCTAAGCCAAAGCACCCCAAAGAGGTGGCCCTTCATGCTCTCAACGTGGTTGGGGCCCTAAAGGTGTATTTGTCGGCCACGGCTCCCTTTCGGAAGTCAGACTCGCTGTTTGTTTCGGTGGCTATGGCTAAGGGTATGGCGGTCTCGCTTGCCACCATTTCCAGGTGGATCAGACAGATTGTAGTATAAGCCTATGCTTGAAGGGGCAGATGCCCCCCTTTCCAGGCACTGCCCACTCTACAAGGGCAATCGGAACATCTTGGGCCTTCCGACACCAAGCGTCGGTTGCTCAGGTTTGTAAGGCTGTGACTTGGTCGTCTGTCCATACGTTTACCAAGGTAGACGTCAGTGCATCGGCTGATGCCTGTTTTGGCCGCAAAGTTTTGCAGGTGGCCGTGTAGCTGCAATTGAGATTTTTTCCTGGTTTTTCGATAAAAACGCAGTACTTTTTGTTAGTGCACTGTTGCATTACTTCAGCAAAAAGGTTGCGGTGTTGGGGAGCTCTCCTGTTGAGAATACCCAGTTATATGGCGGTGTGTTTTTTTTCGTACACTGCTGTTTTTTGTGGGTTTAGTTTCACTAGTTCCCACTTGCCATGGTGGATGAAGTTTTTAATAATGGTTTTTCCCACCCCTCGTTTGGCACTGCTTGGGGATGTCCCATTTAGTTACAGAGAGGAGCTGTGTCGGTCGATGAATATAAGAGAAAATAGGATTTTTGTACTCACCGTAAAATACTTTTCTCTGTAATTCACCGACCGACACAACACCCACCCCTCCTTTTCTCTACGTTATACTGCTTGTTGACATACTGAGGCCGCTGGGCCAGCAAGGAGGGTTGTTAGCACAGGGTTCGCCCCCTGGGCGGTACTGACAATTCTGTGTATTGTTATAGCTGTGTGAATTACAGAGAAAAGGATTTTACAGTGAGTACAAAAAATCCTATTACATCCGTGAATGATATATAAAGTGCAAACATAAATGAATTAGTTAACCAAAGTCCATTCTGTATGGTGAATTCATCCAATAAATGAATAGAATTTTATGGAAACTTTAACGTGACATATATAGTGCATAAAGTGATGGTTGTGCAGAGCAGATTCTTTTGGATAGTGCTGTAGTGCTCCGTATAAAAACTGATTGTAACAATCAGTCAAGCTAGCTAGAAGCTGGACACCTGTGTGCGGTGACCATATGGGGGATTTTTTGGGCTAGCTGTAGGTGTTTGCAAAGTGTACTTTTTTTTTTTTTAACTTGTGTCTGGCTGTTTTTTAATGGTATGACACACAATAATGCGCCAGTTCACCTCTGGGTTGGCCATGGTGCACGCGCATTTGCAAGAGCGCTGCTGTACTCAGCAATGTTTGGAGGCCATGTCGCACGCGGCTTTGCCATAGGCGTTATATGCACTCGAAGCTGCGCATGCGCCATAGCCTAATCTCGGCACAAAGATTTGCATCGTATCCGAATACAGCCACGTCTGTTTGCCGGGACCACGCATATGCAGAACGTCCCGGCACACAGCCAGCTTATTTAAGCAGTGTGTGCCAAGCATGCAGTACTTCCAGAAGGCAGCTGTGGAACACAGAGTAGGCTCTGAACCAGGCATTTGCTGCAGTTAATTTCTCCTTGCCTGGGTCACGTGAGTCACCAGGTGTTGCTTGGCGGGCTAAGGTGCTTAGCAGGATTGTTGCATAAGGGCTTTGTGAGCCCTATAAAAGGGTCTCCCTTCTGAGGTGTATTAATAGTACACCCAGGTACTTTGTGGCTTGTAAATGTCTTCAAAAAAGAGGAGCGGAACTAACACTACAGGGAAGGGCACACCTATGTCGGTAGCTCCTGATGAACCTAGTCGAATTCCTAGTTTTGATCCCCTGAAAGACCAGAGGCTTCCGGGCAATCTCCACCCGCTGCGCCTATCTGGTACGGTGCCTACATTCAGCGCTGCTGCTTCACCCTGAACACCGAGGATGAACTGTCCTCAGGCCCTAGCCGGGTTAGAGCACATAATTGCTAGCATGATTTCCTCCATCCCACAGGGTGGCAAGAAGCATGACAGATCCCCCCTCCCCAAGCCTCCTAGTTTGGTGCAGGAATGGGGTGAGGATGGGGAAGAGCTAAAAGCTCAGGATTCTGTCGAGGGGCCTTGGGGATGAGTCTGCTTCTGAGCAAGTAGATATCCAGGTGGTGTCTGCCTCTCAGTCGCAGAGGCTTTTGTTCCAGTCACTTACCGAGATGGTTTATTCTGCCTTTAAGTTGCCTTCTGCAGAGGTTACTGAGCCCACCCTGGTCCTCTTTGGGGTCCCTGAGGCATCTTCAGGCCACCCAGGCTTTCCCCTCACACCCACTGTAAGAACAGGCAGTGTATGCCGATTTGGGAACATCCTGACAGGATTTTTGTACCTCCTAAGAGGTTTTCCCAATTATATCCCATGGATGAAAAGTTCATTAAGAAGTGTAGCATGCCAGCTGTAGATGCAGCAGTCTCTTCCTTGAACCATAACTTAACTTGTCCGGTGGACAATGCACAGGGCTTGAAAGACCCTGTTGACAAGAAACTGGAGTCATTATGAAAGGCTTCCTTTTCTTTGACCAGTTCAGCTATTGAGCCAGCTGTTGCATCAATTGGTATTTGCCAGTCCGTAAAGGAACAGTTCAGATGGCCTGACAGGCCTAACCAGGAGGAAGATCTTGCTGAAAATAAGACAGATATTTCTCGAGCGCTGCGTTTTTGCTGTTGATGCCTTAAATGATTCAATACAGCAGGTTTCTCATTTGGCTTCCTTGTCTGTACATATGCACATATGCATTGTGGCTCAAGAACTGGCCACCCGAGCTTCCTTGTAAAAAGTTATTGGCCTATTTCACCCCCTAATGATACTGGCCAGCCCCTTACGGGTCTGGAAGAGCTCTGTTTGGGAAATGGAGTAGTATTGCACACACTTTCCCTTACATACAACTTGTTAATTACACCCCCAGCAGAATACAAATTCCCAGGCCTTACTAAATGGGAAAGGGATCTGAACTGTCATTTTAATGCCAAAAAACGACAACACATTCTCAATTTTACACACACATTCTCCATCTGCACCAAAATTCAGGAAACCAACTACAAGATCGTATCTAGATGGTACAGAATCCCAGCTTTACTACACATGTTCTTCCCTACAACATCTGATATATGTTGGCGCTGCCAGAGAGAAGAGGAACCTTGATACATATTTTCTGGTCATGTCCCAGCATAGCAGACTTTTGGAGGGAAGGTCACCACCTTCACACAAACGACATTCCCAAACGCATCTACAAGAAATCAGTGATAAGTCACCTTCTTGATGCAGCTAAAGCTTGTATTCCACTTCACTGAAAATCCAAGCACCCACCAACCATTGACTTATGGCTCAAAAACAGTAGAAGACATCAATAAAATGGAGGACTTCACCCTGACAGGCGAGACACATGCTCAAAATCATGGCAATTATGGAACCTATTTAAATATTCAGAAGAGGGCCAAGAGAAGTCTTGGATATTTAAAAAGCACACAAGTTAGCCATGAGCTCTGCTTTGTACGCAAATCAACATATTTTAAAGAAAACTGAGAAGCTCAATGGATCCATGTTCGTGAACCCTCTCCACCCCCATCCCAATCCTTCTGCTGCCTTTCCCTACTTCTACCTACATCTGTCTCCTACTTTTAGTTATTTAGAAAAAGAAAAGGGATCGAGTCCATGGGACTATAGTACCCTTACGACTCAAACTCAAATGCAAGGAAAAACCCGTGTGAGAATGGGGACTATGGAGGAGACCCGCAAGAACTACCATACAGGAAGTTATGACAAAGAATAACATTGCATCTTCTATGTCTTCTCTCTGTATTAACGTGAAACGTGATGCAAAGTGACACTAAATATGCTTATGCCATGAAAACCATTCTCGTGTATATGTTTGTATTCCTGTTACCTTTATTACGCTGTTATATTGTGGTCTCAGTGGACCTCTTTCCCAACATAAAAAAATAATAAAAAGTTATTGGCAGATTTCCCCTTTCACGTTCGGTTATTTGGACAAATATATCCAAAAGATTTTCGGAGGGAAGAGTTCCCTACTTCTGGTGAAGAGAAGCACCAGGTACCCTCCATTTAACACCCCAGCGACTGCTTCCCCAGGTGTCTCAGCGCCAAGTCTGTTCTGCCGCCACCAGGGTGCTAGATCCAGGTGCAAGGCCAGGGCCAGAAAAAGCCCTGGGTCCAAAGCTCTTCTGAACCTGGCACCAAGCCCTCCTTTTGTGGGGGGCGCCCCCACTATCGGGTGGGGGGAAAGCTGCTGCACTTTGCAGACATTTGGAGAACAGTGGTTCAGGATGAGTGGGTTACCTAGACTATATCTCGCATTACAAGCTGGCGTTATGGGGGGGGGGGGTTCCCCCTCAGAGGATTCTTAGACCCAGCGTTCCCAGGGGCACAAGGTTTTATTCAAACCTGTTTACAGTTCAAAAACCAAACTGGGACACGAGGCCCCTTTTTTGATCTAAGATCCCTGAACCAGTATCTACTAATTCAGTCCTTTCAGATGGAGTCTGTCCGCTCAGTTGTAGCCTCGCTCCAGATGGGAGACTTTCAAGCCTCCATCGATATAAAGGACACGTATTTACACGTACCTATCTTTCAGCCTCATCAGAGGTTCCTGTGATTTGCAGTAGAGGAATGTCATTTTCAGTTTGTGGCTCTACCCTTAGGGCTTGCCACAGCTTCTGGGGTGTTCACAAAGGTCCTAGCATGAGTACTGGGTCTTTTTAAGTGCCCAAGAGATCTTGGAGCTCAGGTATCTGGACAACCTCCTGCTCAGAGATCACTCAGTATAGGCTCTAGAACATAACCTGTACAGTGCGGTATTTTGAAAGTTTAAGGCTGCATCATAAATGCCGAAAAGTCAGCCTTGACACCAGTTCATAGTCTGAAGTATTTAAGTCTGATCCTAGATGCGTTCCAAGCAAGGGTATTTTAGCCACCCATAAGAATCTGTGCCCTGAAGGATCAGGGGCACCAGACAACCCTTCATTCGGTTCTGTATGAGTCTTCTAGGAAGGATGGTGTCGTCCTTCAAGGCAGTGCCCTATGCTGGTTCTATTACAGACCTATACAGCAAGACATTTTGTTGGCTTGGAACAAGAGAGGACAAGCCCTGGATTATCCAATGTTATCTGGGAATGCTTAAGCCTAGACTGGTGGTTGCAGGATCAGAACCTGCGAAAGATCCTTCCTCCCAGTAACTTTGAGAGTACTGACTACAGATGCTAGACTCTCAGGCTGGGGAGCGACCCTAGAGGGGCTCACAGCTCAGGAGAAATGGTCAAGGACAGAACAGATCCTACCCATCAACGTCCTGGACTTACGGCAGGATGTCTGGCCCTATGGTCCTGGATGGTGAAGCTTCAGGATGGCCCTATCGGGGTTCAATCCAACAATGCCATTGCAGTGGCCTATATAAACTACTGAGGCGCGGTACCAGGAGTTTTTCAGCTCTGAAGGAGGTGAACCACATACTAGCCTGGGCAGAGTGACGTGCCAATGATATCGGCAGTCCATATCCCGGGAGTAAAGAATTGGAAGGCAGATTATGTCAGCCACCAGCATATCTGCCCAAGGGAATGGTCCCTACACCCAGGCGTGTTCTAGGAGATTTGCCAGTGTTGGGGATGACCAGAGATCGACCTACTGGCATCCAGGTTCAACAAGCTACAGCAGTTTGTGTCCCGAACAAGAGATCTGGCAATCGGAGCAGATGCTTTCCCCAGGTCCCTCTCCTTCCACATATGTTGCGCAGGATTCGGAGAGAGGGGTTTCCAATCATTCTGGTGGCACCAGCCTGATCCTGAAGGCCCTGGTTCCCGGAGACTGTATTGTCAACTTCTTATCTCGCATTAAATAACAATCCCAATATCAATGTTCATAAATGGTGTCAAGTGAGTATATATGAACAATACAGTCCTTATTACCTGGTGTATCCTCAAAAGAAAAAAAATATATTAACCACTTCCCACCTGGCCAATGCACATATATGGCCGGGTGGGAGCCGTCTACTCCTGATAGGACGTTCAGGAACGTCCATCAGGAGGAGCGGGATCGCGCGCGTACGTGCCCGTGCAGCGGCGCGATCACGATGCGCCAGTGTCACCGGGACACGGCGCATCTCAGATCGGCAGGAGGGCTCTGTGATTGGCCCTCCTGATCACATGACGGCCCTGTCCAATCACGGCCGTCATGTGATGTAAACAAACAGCCGGTTGCTAGGCAATCGGCTTCTCCTCTCCTCACACAGAAGTCATCGCTGAGGAGAGGAGAGCAGATTGCTGCAGCCGGCTGATGATCAGTGAGTATGAGCTGTTTTTTATAGCTTTTTACTCACTGATCTTCAGTCTAGTGTAAACACACAACACACCACACAGTGTAAACACAGTCCCCACATATGCCCCCATAACACACATGTCCCCAAAACATACATGTCCCCAAAAAATAAAAACACATGTCCCTAATAATAAAAACATGTCCCACTAAAATCACTTGTCCCAATGATTATGTGCACACACATGTACGTGATCACCTGCACACATATGTACATGATCATTTGCGTACATATGTCCGTGATCACACAAACCAATTATTATACACTTAACGGAATTTTTTTACCAAAAACATGTAGCAGAATACATTTTGGCTTAAATTTATGACAAAATTTGATTTTATTGGATTTCTTTTAAAATAGAAAAAAGAAAATATTGTTTTTTTTCCAAATTTCCGCTTTTTTGCGCTTATATCGCAAAAAAAAAAAACGGAGTCGTGAATAAATACCACCAAAATAAATCTCTATTTGTGCGAACAAAATGATAAAAATTTAATTTGGGTACAGTGTAGCATGACCGCGCAATTGTCACTGAAAGCGCTAGAGCGATGAAAGCTGAAAATTGGGCTGGGAAGGAAGGGGGCGAAAGTGCCCTGTATTGTAGTGGCTAAACAAAAAATTGAAAAAAAAATATCCAATTTCAATTGTGTATAATTTCAATTGTGTATGTGCAATCCATAAAACTTCTCAAATACTATAACAATTGATAACTCCCCTGAGGAAGCCACGTGACTACTCTGTGGCCTAACGTATAGGGGAGGGGCAAGGAGGACTGTACTGTGGGTGCACCCAGCAGAAGTAATTGCAGACGATCAGCTGCTCTCACGGAGGCAACATACTGCATCGATTTATTAAGTGAGGTCAGAGCGTTGCTTTACAAGCACTCTGAATATGTAAGTAGCGATTTGTTGACATTTTTTAACCACTTGCTGACCTGGTCGTAGCCGAATGATGGCTGCAACGCAGTCAGATAACTCTGGGAGGGCGTACTATGATGTCCTCCCAGAATCTGCCCCCTGGTCTCCCAAACTCGGCGTGTCAAGGTTTAGGGTAAAGGGCCAATGACGGCATGATCACTTGTAAACAAACCGAAGCATGTCTGGTTCGGCTCCTCCTCTCTTCTCACGCCAATCATTAGTGTGTGGGCAGAGCTGGGTGCAGCAGCGCTGTGAGCTGGATCTGAAGTTCCCACAGCGCTGATCTGTGCCCAGCCATGGCTCATTCATGGCTCCATACGCATCTCATTCATGGCTCCATACGCGTCTTATTCATGGCTCCATCGGTACTCATCCCTGCCCATCAGTGCCTCACAAAAGTGTAATAGGTAGTAGACGTGTGCATTCATTTTCGGCCGAATTTCAGGTATTTTCGTTTTTCGTTTTGACAAACGATAACGAAAGTGCAGAATCCGAAAAATGAAAGATCTGACATAAATGCTTTATTTTTGTTTTCGTTGTTACAACAGTTTGATATAGAATAGGAGATTCGACGTGACTCTGACAATAACAATCTGTGTCTATTGAACCTGTGGTCGAATGTGCCCTTTAAAATTACTCGCGGCTATAATGAATTGTCGGCTCCCGACACTCATTGAAACTCTTTGATAAAAATACATTTTAAAAAAAAGCGTGGGGTTCCCCCAATTCAATTACCAGGCCCTTCAGGTCTGGTATGGATATTAAGGGGAACCCTGCGTCAGATGAAAAAAAAAATTGACGTGGGTGTCCCCCTAAAAAATACACGCCAGACCCTTTATCTGAGCACGCAACCTGGCAGGCCGCAGGAAAAGAGGGGGCACAAGAGAGTGCCCCCCGAACCGTATCGGTCCACATGCCCTTAACATTGGGAGGATGCTTTGGGGTCCCCCCAAAGCACCATGTCCCCATGTTGATGGGGACAAGGGCCTCATCCCCACAACCCTGGCCGGTGGTTGTGGGGGTCTGCGGACGGGGGGCTTATCAGAATCTGGAAGCCCCCTTTAACAAAGGAACCCCCAAATCCCCCCCCCCCCGTTTGAAATAAGGGAGTACAAAAGTACCCCTACCATTTCACAAAGAAAGTGTAAAAATTTGTTAAATAAGACACTTTTGAAAAAGTCCTTTATTAAAAATAAAAAAAGATTCCAGCGGTGGTAATCCACTCTTGCTATCCAGCGACGGATGAGCATCTCTGGGGTCCAGCGATGGCTGATCTGATCCAGCGCAGCGAATCCATCCATCTTCTGTCTCCACGGAGGAGACACTGCGGGATCCCGGCGGCCTGACGTTTCTTATATGCGGAGGGCGGGGCCACCAGTCATCTGACCCGCCCCCCTCTGACGCAAATGGGGAAGGCGGGCTTCCCTAATGACGTGTAGGTGACCCCGCCCCCCTCTGATGTAACGGAAACCTGCGTAGGCCGCCGGGATTCCCTCAGGGTCTCCTCCGTGGAGACAGAATATGGATGGATGCACTGTGCTGGACCCGGATAGATGATCATCCGTCGCTGGATAACAAGAGTGGATTACCACCGCTGGAATCTTTATTTTTATTTTTAATAAAGCACCTTTTCAAAAGTGTGTTTGTCTTAACAATTTTTTACACTTTCTTTGTGAAATGGTAGGGGTACTTTTGTACCCCCTTACCATTTCAAACAGGGGGGTGGGGATCTGGGGGTCCCCTTGTTAAAGGGAGCTTCCAGATTCTGATAAGCCCCCTGCCCGCAGACCCCCACAACCACCGGCCAGGGTTGTGGGGATGAGGCCCTTGTCCCCATCAACATGGGGCTTTGGGGGGGACCCCAAAGCATCTTCCCAATGTTGAGGGCATGTGGCCTGGTACGGTTCAGGAGGGGGGGCACGCTCTCGTCCCCCCTCTTTTCCTGCAGCCTCCCAGGTTGCGTGCTCGGATAAAGGGTCTGGTATGGATTTTTAGGGAGGCCCCCACATCATTTTTTTTTTAAATTTGACGAGCAGTTCCTCTTAATATCCATACCAGACCTGAAGGGCCTGGTAATTGAATTTGGGGGAACCCCACGCTTTATTTTTATTTTTTTATCAATGACTTTCAACGAGTGTTCTCTGTATTACGGGAGCTGACAATTCATATAGCCACGAGTGATTTTAAAGGACTTTTTTTTTCCTGCAGACATGATACTTTGTGCAGGGACAGTTCTAAACACGGGAAACATGCGCCCCTTCACAGGCATACTATAGACACCCACCAGGTACGAAATTTAAAGGAATATTACACTTTTATTGTTTCACTTTAATCATTATTAAAATCACTGCTCCTGAAAAAACTGCAGTTTTTAAAACTTTATTTTGCATTGATACAGGTCCCCAGACACTTTTTAGGACAGTAACTTGAAAATTAGCCTTTAAAATTAGCACTTTAGAATCTTTTCTCTCTATGTGGAATATTTTCTCTGTTGAATACTTTCTCTATATAATCTTGGACTAATAGAGGTAAGGTTAGGCACACAGTGTGCGCCGTGCGCACGCATCCCTGTTCCTTTGGTGGCATGTCACGGAGACACCGCTCGCCACCAAGGGGGGTGAACAGCAATTGGGTATGGCTGTTTACCACGTGATCACTTCATCACGGCCAATCAGATGGTTACACCCCCACTGTGCATGGCGCGTGCACGCTGCACGTCGGTGTTGTTAAATTTCCTGCGACCTGTGAAATTCGCTCACCACGTCACTTCCAGTGCGGCTCCGTCACTGCTGACGGCGGGCCTTTACTGTGCATGCGCCAAGTCCGTGATATTAACGGCGCATGCGCAAGATTTTTATTTAGGCTGTGGTTAAAAATTCTACACTCAAGTGGGCGGAGACTTGCGGGTGGGCGGGCAGAGCTGAACAGATGCTTAGAACGTCCGCAGCAGCCCCGCCCACCCCACTAACTTGCCCCTGAATCGCTAGATCTTTGTTTATGGTCTGGAAAATTTATGGCTTCAGCTGCTTTTAACAGCAATCGCGCATGCGCGGGATCTTTGCTTATGGTCGAGAAAAATTATGGCTTCAGCTGCTATTAACAGCAATCGCGCATGCGCGGGATCTTTGTTTACTGACCAGAAAAATGATGTACTCAAGCACATTCTTATTGGTGATGAAAATTGATAGACTCGGGCGGGCGATGGCTTTATTATATCATCGGCAGCACCAATATGTATAGTATTTTTTAAATCAGCAGAATATGCAGTGTATTTATTAAATCAGCAGAATATGGGCACAATGCCTGCGTTTGGGGCACAATGCCTGCGTTTGGGGACAGTGTGTGCGTTTGGGGCACAATGCCTGAGTTTGGGGACAGTGTGTGCGTTTGGGGCACAATGCCTGCGTTTGGGGACAGTGTGTGCGTTTGGTTAACAATGCCTGCGTTTGGGGACAGTGTGTGCGTTTGGGGCACAATGCCTGCGTTTGGGGACAGTGTGTGCGTTTGGGGCACAATGCCTGCGTTTGGGGACAGTGTGTGCGTTTGGGGCACAATGCCTGCGTTTGGGGACAGTGTGTGCGTTTGGGGCACAATGCCTGCGTTTGGGGACAGTGTGTGCGTTTGGGGCACAATGCCTGCGTTTGGGGACAGTGTGTGCGTTTGGGGCACAATGCCTGCGTTTGAGGCACAATGCCTGCGTTTGGGGCACAATGCCTGCATTTGGGGGACAGTGTGCGTTTGGGCACAATGCCTGCGTTTGGGGACAGTGTGTGCGTTTGGGGCACAATGCCTGCGTTTGGGGACAGTGTGTGCATTTGGGGCACAATGCCTGCGTTCTAGCCTAGGTGGGCGGAGACTGGCGGGTGGGCGGGCGGAGCTGAACAGATGGTTAGAACGTCAGCAGCAGCCCCGCCCACCCCAAGATTTTCTTCACTGGTCAAGAAAAATTATGGCTTCAAGCTGTATTAGCACATGCGCGGGATATTTGTTCAGCGGTCGACCAAAATTATGGACTCAAGCGGGCGGAGACTTGCTGGGAGGGAGAGATGGAGCTGAGCTTAGAGAGGGGGCGGAACTTGTAGAGGGGGCAGGGCCCCGTGCATAGCACTGACTACATATACAGTACATTGTTCTGCCAATAAATACGCCTCACTGCACCCAGCAAACACCACCTCACTGCGCCCAGCAAACGCTGCCTCACTGCGACCAGAAATCGCTGCCTCACTGCGACCAGAAATCGCCGCCTCATCCCATGTATCCTCTGTGTACTCTGGACATGTCTCTGGGCCTTCATCCCTTCTAATCTAACAGGGGGAACTCTGCGATCCCTTATGCAAAGGGCAATGCTGCAGACCCTGATGTAAGTGGGAACTCTGTAAATGGGAATGCAGTGGACTCTGATATAAGGTGGTCTCTGGTGACCAGAGCACCCCTTACATCAGAGTTCCTCCTTAGATTATGCTCTGTAGCATTTTCCTTTGCCTTGGGGAAGAATCCTGCGGACTCTGATGTAAAGGGGAATGCCGGGAAATGTTATGTGGGGGGGGGACTCTGGTGACCAGAGACCACCTTCCGCAGAGTGAATACACTAGGGGGGGGGTGTTACTGAGATAATGGGAAACCTTTATATGAGTGCCCTCTTGTCACTGACCTTCTCTCCAGTGCAGCATGCAGGGCTCAGACGGCTCCAGGTTGGTGGTTCTGGTTTTTATTCTATGGTCTCTTCTCCACAGTCCATACACATCTGACTCCTCACGTAATCCCAATCCTGGCGGTGCTCTCATTCTTGATTCCTCTCCAGACTCCCCCTAAGAGACTGCAGACACGTTAAAAGCCAAGAGATAGTCAGAGATTGCAGACAGGACACAGGAGGTGGCTAGAGGCTGCAGACATGGTACAAGAGGGGGTCGGAACATGTGCACAGGATACAGGAGGCAGTCAGTGGATGTGGAAATGGTACAAGGGGTGGTCAGGGTATGCAGACATGTAGGGGGAGCAAACAGAGGGGTTCCCCGTGTAAGTTTTGGACACAGAGAGATCAGTCATGTAGGGGGATCACACAGTGGGGTGAAGTCCTTATAAGAGCTGTCACAGGAGGGCCCTCACACAGGACACATGGCCGGCAGGGCAGTGAGGTTG